>NW_027601408.1:0-25761 GCF_053455715.1 Rhinoraja longicauda
TTCAGAGGGTTGAGGAAATGTGAAACGACCTGCCCAGAAACATGCCGAGGCACACACAATGTGAAGGACATTTGGACGGGTACACGGTTTGGAAAGGTTTTCGGGGATGGAGGCAACCCGAATTAGATCAGATGCTCCATTTTAATCGACACGTGAATGTTGGGCGGCACGGCCTGTTTCCGCGCTATATGTCTCCATGCTTTATGATCTCTGCCATCGGTATCTTTTAGACAGAACCATCGGGTGGTGGGTGAATACGCATTGATGAAACAGTGTTTTCCTGTTCAAAGCGGGTTATCCAACGATACATTGTTCGGCTCGTAAACCGTGGTGGTCATCGGAGCCAATGCAGTCGCCAGGCATCCGCTTGCTTGAATTGAGCCCCCAGCCTGATTTGGAATCCTCTTATCCCTGTTTGACTTGCGGAGATCACACTTGTCCTTCGTGTTCCGTTCAGGGTCAACTTGCTTCAAAGCCTCAGATCAGGACATTAACCAAGTGTGAATCTCCCTTTTCATCCAAGGCTTCTGATTAGGACGAGACCTAAATGTTTCTATTGTAAAACAGTCGTCACGTGCATTTCTTGATGAAACCGAACACTTCCCTCGACAGACCGCGGACCGCTGGTCCCACGGCGTCCGGACGCGCGATATCATTCCGTGAGAAATCCTCGCATATTTTCCGATTTTATGTTTCCTGAGTTTTTGCATCAGATTGTCATTATTCCGGCTCCCGCTCCGGGGGAAACACTGTGATATTTGTGCGTCTCCTTTCATCAATCGGCAACGGTGCCTCACCAGTTGCATCACGAGCAGGTGGTCGGGGTTCGATTCCGATCACCGCAACATTCCCAATGCACGGGAAATCTGCCTTCAGAGAGCACAGATACTTAATTCCGATAGCAATTCATGCATAGACTCATAGAGTCATAGAATGATACAGAGTGGAAACAGGCCATTCGGCCCAACTTGCGCACACCGGCCAACATGTTCCAGCCACACGACTCCCACCTGGGCGCGTTTGGCCCATATGCCTCCAAACCTGTCCGATCCATGTACTTGTCTAACTGCTTCTTACATGTTTGGACAGTCCCTGCCTCAACGACCTCCTCTGGCAGCTTGTTCCATACATCCACCATCCTTTGCGTGAAAAAGTTACCCATCAGGTTCCTACTAATCTTTTGCACATTCACCTTGAACCCATAAATGATGCAGGGAGGTCTTCTGGAGTAAAATGGATCCCATAGGCAATTATTATCCACAGAGAGGTCGTCTTTGCATCGGGGATGGAATTTCCATTCCTGACCCGTTGCCCTGTAAACGGAAGTGCATCTTCCTGATCCCTTTATTGCAGATTCCCACCCCAGACGAGGACAGATCCCAACATGAACAGATAACATTTAACACCAAGTGACGCCACTCTGTTCACCACCCGCTCTCTGTCTATTCCATTCAGTGGAACCTCTCTCTTCACTCCCCATCTGTTCCGTCATGAGCTTCATCCAGTCCTCCCGTACAGGCAGACGGAACATCTTCACTCTGGTCCCCAGCCACGCACTACGCTACACAGGAACATTCACATGTTGCCATTGATCGGCCCCATCATTTACTTTCCAACTTTCTAATCATTGATGCCTTCTGCTCCGTCTCATGGCCCCGAATCTTCAACTTACGTCAGCTGCTTCTACGGATGCTGCATGACCCGCTGAGTTATGTCTCTTTATTCAAGATTACAGCATCGGTATTCTCCTTTGAAATTAAAGATTTATATTGTTTGATGACGGAGATTTGTTTCGTCGTCCATTAACTGATCATTATTGACGTTTGCCACAGTCTTTGTATGCAGCCCGGACTTCGATTGAGTTGATTTCCTGATAATTCGCCTTCATATTACGACTCAATCTTCTGTAACGCATATCCAATCGGACCGATTACTGTGCCTTCGCTCTGTGAAACTGCAAATAGCTTAACTTCATCGAACGAGGGCAGACCTAATGGAGACTCCCGGTCTCCTCAGACCACAGCTGTGTTGCTCTTTTCGTTGGTGCTTCGTTATTAAATCTTTCTGAATGCCAGCAGGAGCACCACCAATAGATGATCGGATGACAAACGATAGCGACAAATGGAACGGCAGGCATACTTACCGGTCGTGTAGGCCAGAGTGCTTAAGCCCTGCCGAGGGGGATGAGCTGGGGGAGAGAGAGAGATGTTGATTTTAGTTACCTGTGCATTCCTGAGGCTAGATTGGTTGAGTTCATCGCAAATGATGAACAGTACCATAGGGTTTGGTTCTTAACGAGAGTTCATGACCGAGTATAATTCATCCGCTGCCACCTTGGTGTTGGCTTTGTGTGGTATGTGGACGATTAAATGGACTGCACATAGTGAACGGATATTAGAGACATAGAAACATAAATAAATAGGTGCAGGAGGTGGCCATTTGGCCCTGCGATCCAGCATCGTCATTCATTGTGATCATGGCTGATCATCCACAATCAGTAACCCGTGCCTGCATTCTGCCCATATCCCTTGATTCCGCTAGCCCCAAGAGCTCTGTCCAACTCACTTTTAAATGCATCCAGTGATTTGGCCTCCACTGTCTTCTGTGGCAGAGAATTCCACAAAGTCACAACTATCTGGGTGATTTTTTTTTTTGCACCTCCGTTTTAAATGTCCTCCCCTTTATTCTTAGACCGTGGCCCCTTGTTCTTTCCTTTTCCAGAATCTGACACCATTGAGATAATAATTTCCGTCTTTGTTTTCGCCGCCATAGTGGATAACCCCACATTTATCTACGTCATACTGCATCTGCCATGCATCTGCCCACTCACTCAACCTGTCCAAGTCACCATGGATAAACAGTGACATTATCAGTGTGGTCAGTGATGGGTCTGGATAAGCAGTGACATTATCAGTGTGGTCAGTGATGGGTCTGGATAAGCAGTGACATTATCAGTGTGGTCATTAATGGGTCTGGATAAACAGTGACATTATCAGTGTGGTCAGTGAAGGGTTTGGATAAGCAGTGACATTATCAGTGTGGTCAGTGATGGGTCTGGATAAGCAGTGACATTATCAGTGTGGTCAGTGACGGGTCTGGATACGCAGTGACATTATCAGTGTGGTCAGTGATGGGTCTGGATAAGCAGTGACATTATCAGTGTGGTCAGTGATAGGTATGGATAAGCAGTGACATTATCAGTGTGGTCAGTGATGGGTCTGGATAAGCAGTGACATTATCAGTGTGGTCAGTGACCCTCATCTCATTAAATCTGACCCCGATGTTTTACCTTTGACATGATGTAAATAAGGAATCCTTTTATTTTATTTCAAATGTTGGACTCTAAAGGGTTAACGAAGGTTCAGTATCCATAATTAATCTCATGAGCAATGAGCGCTAACTCCATCTTGCTGCTCTATCCACGCTGGTAAACACGGCAGCTGAAGATACGTTAACTTGTTATTTTCTTCTTAATTAACACAGGTTAGAAATGCTAATTAACTCTCTCCCGCAGACATTTGAAAGAATAACACATAATGCTGAAAATTAAAATGCAGGATCAGATCTGAGAAAGGGGAAGTTAGATAAATGTGCTGTGTACTTCGCCCAGTGGGGAATATTAGTTCCAGCCGGTGAACACTAACTGTGGCTCTGTTCAATCTGCAGTTTATTTTGCGGTGAACCACTTCAGACCAGGTGACAGGTAGATGTGAATTCAAACCCACAGACCAGACAGCAAGGTCGGTCTGAGAGTAAATGACCAACTCATCCGTCTGGGCTTTCCACACAGCGGCACACAGAAAGCTGCCACACACGCAGACTTCATTTATGTGCTTATTTATTAAGTCATTCAAGAGAGCATATCTCCCATCATGCAGTGCAAATCTGGCACTCGTAGAAACTGAAATAAACACTTCAATGATCAGGGAATGTTATTAAAAATGACCAATGTACATGACAGGCAAATCCCCTCATTTCAAGGCTGGAGTTCAGTGGTAACAAAATATCCAAGGGCCATTGAAAAGCAGTTTATTTGTTAGTGCTGTACCTGGCGCAAATTTCAGACAAAGGTTGCCGTGTTTCATGGGGAGAGATGGTGCATTTTAGTTCATCTGAACTATTCCCATTTACCGGCATATGAATCGCAAAATGTACCTGTAAAGTTTCCAGTTTGGCAGCATCTTTCCTATAGCATGGTACCCAGAACAGAACATAATATCCCAAATGCGGTCTCACGAAGGTCTTATATTACTGCAACATGACCTCCCAACATCCATACTCAATACTCTGGCAGATAAAGACCAATGTGCCAAAAGCCTTTTTGACCACCAGATCTACCTGTGACTCCGCCTTCAAGGAACTGTGCACCTGCACTCCTAGATCCCTCTGCCCTACAACACTACCCAGAGCCCTACCATTCACTGTGTCGGTCCTGCCCTTGATAGATTTCTCAAAATGCAATACCTCACTTTGCAATACTATAATTTGATTGGACTATAGGAGTAAAGAGAACCTTTTGCATTTGTATAGGTCAGTGGTGAGACTACATCTGGAATATTGTGTGCAGTTTTGGTCTCCTAATTTGAGGACGAACATCCTTGCGATTGAGGCAGGGCAGAGTAGTTTTACTAGATCAATCCCTGGGATGGCCGGACCGTCACATGAGGAAAGATAGGAAAGACTGGACTTCTATTCACTGGAATTGAGAAGTATGAGAGGGGATCTTATAGAAACGTATAAAATAATAAAAGGTCTGGACAAGCTAGATGCAGGAAAGATGTTCCCGGTGATGGGGGAGTCCAGAACCAGGGACGACAGTCTAGGAATAAAGGGGGGGGGGCATTTAAAGCTGAGGTGAGAAAAACCTCTTCACCCAGAGCGTTGTGAATTTGTGTAATTCTCTGCTACAGAAGGCAGTGGAGGCCAATACACTGGATGAATTTAAAAGGGAGTTAAATAGAGCTCTAGGGGCTAGCGGAATCAAGCAATTTGTGAAGTAGGCAGGCACGGGTAACTGAATGTGGATGATCAGCCATGATCACAATGAATGGCGCTGCTGGCTCGAAGGGCCAAATAGCCTCCCTCTGCACCTATTTTCTATGTTTCTATGTTTCTCACATTTATCTGCATTAAATTGCATCAACCATTCCTCGGTACACTTGGCTACTCGGTCAAGGTCCTATTGCACTTCATTACAACCATCTTCACTGGTTTCTGCAAAACAACCTACTATTGTATCATCTGCAGACTTGCTATTCTTGCTGCTGTGTTTTCTCATCCAAATCTTTGATATAGTCGACAAACAGTAACTGGCCCAGCATCGAACCCTGAGGGACGACACTAATCACTGGGGTCCAGTCCGAGAAGTAACCTTCCACCATAACTCTCTGCTTCCTTCCATGAAGCCAATGTGCTATCCATTAAGCTATCTCTCCTTGAATCTCATGCGATCTATCCTTCAAGAGCAGGCTACCACTAGGAACCTTCTCGAATACTATGCTGATGTCCATGTATACAACATCTACAGCTCTCACCTGATCGACCTTTTTGGTCACGTCTTCAAAAAGCTAACTATAAAAGGTACTTTCAGGTACATAGGTACTAAAATTACTCACTATAAAATGTACGAAATAAAGGTGCTAACACAAAAGTACTCTCGCAACCTTTAAGGAACATTTAGACAGGTGCATGGATAAGCCATTGATAGGAAAATGTGCCGATCGCAGGCAGGTGGGACTAGTGTGGAGGAGACATGTTGGCCGGTGTGGGCAGGCTGGGCCGAAGCCTCTGTAAGATTCTATGACTCTGTCTCTATAACTGGAGGGTGTGTGCACAAATAGTGCAGTAAGATATTCCACACTTGTCCATGGATCTCTGTCCTGGGATCGAAGATCAGATTCACTTAGAAATATAGAAACATAGAAACATAGAAAATAGGTGCAGGAGGAGGCCATTAGGGCCTTCGAGCCAGCACCGCAATTCATTGTGATCATGGCTGATCATCCACTTCAAGACAAATCATGTAAATCATACTTTTTTAAAACATCAACAGTTAGCAGTTCTGTTGAATGGTTAGCCATTGATCGGTAACCTGCATACATGTCCAATCATCTACAGTGGCTCAGCACGAGGCCAATGTTGTCAATGGTTTCACTGGTGAAAATATATCTGAGCATTGTGCGACGGAACTGGGACTGGTTGTTATGTGAGATGTCCTTGGAATGGATGAGTCACAGAAACTACATGTGTGTGATTTCAGTGAAGTAGGTAATGGGTCTGGATAAGCAGTGACATTATCAGTGTGGTCAGTGATGGGTTTGGATAAGTAGTGACATTATCAGTGTGGTCACTGATGGGTCTGGATAAGCAGTGACATTATCAGTGTGGTCAGTGATGGGTCTGGATAAGCAGTGACATTATCAGTGTGGTTAGTGATGGGTCTGGATAAGCAGTGATATTATCAGTGTGGTCAGTGATGGGTTTGGAGAAGCAGTGACATTATCACTGATCTTACGATCTAATAGAAACATAAGTGTAAGAAAATAACTGCATATGCTGGTACAAATCGAAGGTATTTATTTCAGAAAATGCTGGAGTAAAGCAGCAGGTCAGGCAGCATCTCAGGATAGAATGAATGCGTGACGTTTCGGGTCGAGACCCTTCTTCAGACTGATGTCAGGGGAGCGGGACAAAGGAAGGATATAGGTGGAGACAGGAAGATAGAGGGAGAACTGGGAAGGGGTGTGGAAGAGAGGGACAGAGGAACTATCTAAAGTTGGAGAAGTCAATGTTCATACCGCTGGGCTGCAAGCTGCCCAAGCGAAATATGAGGTGCTGTTCCTCCAATTTCCGATGGGCCTCACTATGGCACTGGAGGAGGCCCATGACAGAAAGGTCAGACTGGGAGTGGGATGGGTAGTTGACGTGCTCAGCCACCTGGAGATCAGGTTGGTTAAGGCGGACTGAGCTAATAGAAACATAAAATTATAAAGGGATTGGGTAGACTAGATGCAGAAAATGTTCCCGATGTTGGAGGAGTCCAGAACCAGGGCTCACAGTTTAAGAATAAGGGTTAGACTATTTAGGACTGAGGTGAGGAAAAACATTTTCACGCAGAATTGTGAACCTGTGGAATTCTCTGCAACAGAAGGCAGTGGAGGCCAATTCACCGGATGTTTTCAAGGCATAGTTAGATAATGCTCTTCGGGTAACGGGAACAAGGTATATGGGGAGAAAGCGGGCACGGGGTACTGATTTTGGATGATCAGCCATGATTATGTTGAATGATGGTACTGGCTCAAGGGCCGAATGGCCCACTCCTGCACCTATTTTCTATTTCTCTATGTTTCTGTGTCTATGCATCAGGTTACGATGCTTCCATTTCATCTTAACTCCCGTGTTTTGTATTTCATACGAAAGTGGATAACAAACCTGTGTTTTACATTATTGCATATGTTTGGCTATAAAGGGTTAACGTATGTTCAGTATCTGTAATTAATCTCATCTGGAATGATCACTAACTCCATCTTGCTGCTCTATCCACGCTGGTAAACACGGCAGGTGAAGATGCTTTCATTTGTGATTTTCACCTTAATTAACAATGGTTATAAATACTAATTGCCTCTCTCCGGCATATAATTTAAAGAATAACACATAATGCTGAAAATTAAAATGCAGCTTCAGATCTGAGCTAGGGAGAGTTGAGCAATTGAGCTGTGCCATTCACCCAGTGGGGAATATTAGTTCCAGCCGTTGAACACAAGGCCAGGTTCTGTTGAATCTGTAGTTTATTTTTTATTGAACTACTTCAGACCAGTTGACAGGTTGATGCTAATTCAAACCCACAGACCTGACAGCAAAGTCAGTCTGAGAGTGAATGACCAACTCACCTGT
This sequence comes from Rhinoraja longicauda, assembly GCF_053455715.1. Lineage (NCBI taxonomy): Eukaryota > Metazoa > Chordata > Chondrichthyes > Rajiformes > Arhynchobatidae > Rhinoraja > Rhinoraja longicauda. The sequence continues at coordinate 7,894 of NW_027601408.1, forward strand.
CTGGGCTGTCCACAGTGGTTTAGAAACATAGAAACATAGGCAATACTTGCAGGAGTAGGCCATTTGGCCTTTTGAGCCGGCACCGCCATTCAATATGATCACGGCTAATCATCCTAAATCAGTACTCCGTTCCTGCTTTCTCCCCATGCAGCTTTATTCCGTTAGCCCGAAGAGCTATATCTGACTCTCTCTTGAAAACCTCCTGTGAATTGTCCTCCACTGCCTTCTGTGGCAGAGTATTCCACAGATTCACAATTCATCTCAACTGGGGAGGCCGATGACAGATCAGTTTTTCCTTATCTCAGTAACAATTGAGCTACCCCTTATTCTTAAACTGTGATCCCTGTTCTGGACTCCCCCAACATCGTGAACATTTTTCCTGCATCTAACCTGTCCAATCCCTTAAGAATTGTATATGTGTAAGAAGGAACTGCAGATGCTAGTTTAAACCGAAGACAGACACAAAAAGCCGGAATAACACAGCGGGACAGGCAGTATCTCTGGGGACAAGGAATGGGTGGAGACCCTTCCACAAAATTGTATATGTTCTACAAGATCCCCTCTCATCCTAAATTCCAGTGAATTTAAGCAAACTCTCACACACACTCAGTCTGTATTTCTGTGCCTATTTATTAGTAATACAAGAGAGCATTTCTCCCTTCCTGCTGTGTATAACTGGCTCACATAGAAACTGAAAAAAACACTTCAATGATCAGAGACATATTAAAATGACCAACGTGTATGACAGGCATTTATATCATGTTGTTGCTTAAACTGCAAGTTTGATAAAATTCGACACCTAATGGCATTTAATTCCTCGGATTTCCAGGCTGGAGTTTAGTTTGAGGAGAGTGAAGAACATGTTGCACACTTGCGAGGGAAATGAACAATGTGTCTCCGTTGTTGATGACACCACCACCCAATACAGCATCGCCACTGCTGTGCAGTCAGTGATGTGTCCGCTATGTGGCTACAACTGGGGAGACCGATGACAGAGCACATTAGAGATTACAGAACCGCTGATTCCAGTCATGGGAACAGCAGGGAAACAGGCCCTTCGGCCCGACTCGTCCGTGCAGACCGAGATGCCTATCTACGGTAATCTCATTCACCTGTATTTGTCCCAGATCCGTCCATTTCCATCCGAAACAAACGGCTGTCCAAATGCTGTTTATTTGCTGAGATGGTATCTGTCCCCACCGTCTCAAAAGAAAAGATTGCTCCATCGTTGAAGTCAGAATTCCCTTAAATCTCTCCCCTTTCGATTAAACGTACGTTCTCTGGGTTTAGATTCTCCCAGCCTGGGAAATAACTGTGACCATCTACTCAATCCTGCTGTAGTTGACATAATTTTAGAAGCCTCAGTAAGGTCGTCCATCTGCATTCATGCTCCAATGAGATCAATCCCACCTGATCAAATCTGTCCTCAAACTAACGCTGTCCATTCCAGAAAACATCCTGGTGAATCTGTTCCGCACTGCCTCTGGCAATAGGACATCATTTGTGTAATATGGTGACCAGAACTACACAAAAGGGCCTCGCAGATATTTGAAGTACAACTGAGGAGAGCGCTGCACTTGGAGGAGCAGTTAAGTCTTGATTATTCTTTATTTGGATGTTCACCTGTAGTGCAAATGTATTCACTATCAGACGCACATGTGAAGTGAAACCATCAGTGAGTTCAGAAGTGTCAGTACCGATGACCTGGAACCGAGGCAGAAAGGTGAATGAACTGTAGAGCAGAGCGATCTAGGACGACAGGTACATCGTGTATTGAATGTAGCGTCACGGGTTGATAGTGTGGTCAAAAAGACTTTTGTAACATTGGCCGTCTTCGGTCATAGCATTGTGTATAGATATACGAAGGTTATGTTGCCGTTGTGTAAGAGGTTGGTGAGGCCGCATTTGGAATATTGTGTTCTGTTGTGTGCACCATGATACAGGAAAGATGGTGTCAATCTGGAAAGGTGATAGATGAGATTTACGAGGATGTTACCAGGAACAGTGGGCCTGATCTGGAGGGACAGGTTCAGCAGGCTGGTACTATATCCCTTGGTGCATATAGGCTAGTACTATAACCCTTGGTGCATATAGGCTAGTACTATATCCCTTGGTGCATATAGGCTAGTACTATATACCTTGCTGCAGGAGGATGAGGGATGATCTTCTACAGCTGGACAATATAATGAGAGGAATAGATCTGGTAGATGCACAGAGAAGGGGAATCAAGAACCAGGGGGGCTAGGTTTAAGATGAGGTGGGGGGGGGGGATTTAATCGGAACCTGAGGGGTATTTTTCACACAAAGGGTGGGGGGGTGTGGAACGAACTGCCAGGGGAGGTAGTTCAGCCCTGTACTCATAGAGTCATAGAGTGATATGGTGTGGAAACAGGCACTTCGGCCCAACTTGCCCACACCAGCAAACAGGCCCCATCTACATGAGTTCCACCTGTCTGCATTTGGTCCATATCCCCACCAAACCTGTCCTATTCATGTACCCAACCTGTCTAACTGTTTCACAAATATTGGGATAGCCCCTGCCTCAAATACCTCCTCAGGCAGTTTGTTCCATACATCCACCACCCTTTGTGTGAAAAGGTTACCCCTCAGATTCCTATTCAATCATTTTCCCTTCAACTTAAGCGTATGTCCTCTGGACCTCGATTCTCCTACTCAGGGCAGGAGAAGCTGAGCATCTACCCGATCTATTCCTTTCATGATCTAAAACACGTCTATGAGATTACCCCTCATCCTCCTGCGCTCCAAGAAAACCAAGCCCAGCCAATTGATTATGTCTTCAAACTAATGCTGTCCATTCCAGATAACATCCTGGTGAATCTGTTCCGCACTGTCTCTGGCAACAGGACATCATATCTATAATATGGTGACCAGAACTACACAAAAAGGCCTTGCAGATATTTGAAGTACAACTGAGGAGAGCACTGGAACTTGGAAGAGCAGTTAAGTCTTGATTTTTCTGTATTTGTGTGATCATTTGTAGTGTAAATGTGTTCAGAATCATACGCAGATGGGAAGTGAAACCACCAGTGAGTTCAGAGTTGTCCGTACCAATCAGGACGGGGCAAATGTTGTCAAAGGTGGTGAAAATATATTTGAGCAGCATGCGATGGAACTGGGTAGCTGGTTGTTACAGTATGTGAGATGTCCTTGGAATGGATGATACAAAGAACATACCTGTGTGTGACGTCAGTGTGGTCAGTGATGGGTCTGGATAAGCAGTGACATTATCAGTGTGGTCAATGATGGGCCTGGATAAGCAGTGACATTATCAGTGTGGTCAGTGATAGGTCCGGATAAGCAGTGACATTATCAGTGTGGTCAATGATGGATCCGTATAAGCAGTGACATTATCAGTGTTGTCAGTGATGGGTCTGGATAAGCAGTGACATTATCAGTGTGGTCAGTGATGGGTCTGGATAAGCAGTGACATTATCAGTGTGGTCAGTGATGGGTCTGGATAAGCAGTGACATTATCAGTGTGGTCAGTGATGGGTCTGGATAAGCAGTGACATTATCAGTGTGGTCAGTGATGGGTCTGGATAAGCAGTGACATTATCAGTGTGGTCAGTGGTAGGTCTGGATAAGCAGTGACATTATCAGTAATTAATCTAATCTCCAATGAGCTCTCACTGCATCTTCCTGTTCTATCCGCATTGGCAGGTGCAGACATATTTATTTGTTATTTTCATTTTAATAGGCAGTGGTTAAAATGAGTAAATAACTTTCTCCGGCATACAAGTGATAGAGTAACACATAATGCGTCTCCCCAACACTCCTCACTCTCTCTGCCTCTCTTCCTCCCCCTCCGCCCATTCACTCTCCCCACATACTAATCCCCCTCTTGCTCACCAATTTTCCGACCCTCTGACTTCCCACCTCGTCCCCTCTCTCCACACTCCTCCCCACTATCTCCCCACACTCCTCTCTGTCCTGCCACACTCCTCTAATCTCTCTCCCCACACTGCTCCCCCTCTCTCTCCGCACCTCCTCTCTCCCCACTCTCCTCTCACTCTCCATCCCCACACTCCGTCTTTCTCCCCACACACTCACTACTCCTCCCCCTCTGTCTCCCCACACTCCTCCCCTCTCTCTCTCCCCACATTCCTCCCCATCTCTCTCCCCACGCACACCCCCCTCTCTGCCCATACTCATCCCCCTCTCTCTCCCCACACCCCCTCTATCTCTCCCAATACTCCACCACCCTCCAGTCACTCATATCCCTCTCTCTCCCCTCCTCCCTGTCCCCATCCTTCCACTCTTTCCATACCATCCTTCCTCCCTCTCTCTCACACTCCTCCCTCCCCTCCCCTAAAACCTCGTCCCCCACACTCCTCCCCGTCATTTAACCCACACTCCCCCTCTCTCCCACCACACTCCCCCTCGCTCTCCACATTCATCCTATCTTCTCTCTCTTCCCACAGTATTGAATTCCTCTCCCCACACCCCCTCTCTTCCCATCCTCCATTCCCACACTCCTCCTCCTTTCTCTCCACTCCTCCCCTTTCTCTCCCCACACACCTTCCTCTCTCCCCACTCACCTCCCTTACTCTCCACACTCTTTCCCTCTTCCTCTCCACAATCCTCACTCTCTCTCTGTCTCTCTCTCTCTCTCTCTCCGGATAAGCAGTGACATTATCAGTGTGGTCAGTGATGGGTCTGGATAAGCAGTGACATTATCAGTGTGGTCAGTGATGGGTCTGGATTAGCAGTGACATTATCAGTGTGGTCAGTGATGGGTCTGGATAAGCAGTGACATTATCAGTGTGGTCAGTGATGTGTCTGGATAAGCAGTGACCTCCGCCCCATTTCTCCCCCTCCTGCTCTCCCCACGTCGCTCAATATTTGCCCACTTCTTCTCTCCCCGTCACATTGCTCCCTCCCCTCCACCTCTCCCCATCGCTCCGCTCTCTCTCCCCACAATCCTCCTCCTTTCCACTCCTCCCCTTTCACCTCCCACACACCTCCCTTTCCGTCCACACTCCTCCCCTCTTTCTCCCACACTCCTCTCTCTCTCTCTCTCTGGATAAGCAGTGACATTATAAGTGTGGTCAGTGATGGGTCTGGATAAGCAGTGACATTATCAGTGTGGTCAGTGATGGGTCTGGATAAGCAGTGACATTATCATTGTGGTCAGTGATGGGTCTGGATAAGCAGTTACATTATCAGTGTGGTCAGTGATGGGTCTGGATAAGCAGTGCCATTATCAGTGTGGTCAGTGATGGGTCTGGATAAGCAGTGACATTATCAGTGTGGTCAGTGATGGGTGTGGATAAGCAGTGACATGATCACATTAAATCTGCCCTCGATGTTTTACATTTGACACGATGTAAAATAAAGGATCCTTTCTTTTTTTCAATCAGATTTTATTGATTTTTCACAGAGATATATACAAAACAGTACATCATCGACATAAATAAAATAAAATAAGGAAAACATCAAAAATGAATAAATAAATAAAGGTGATAGATAAATATATAAATAAATAAATGCATATGCATAAGACAGTGTGGTACACTTACTAAATAAAATATTAAAAAGTAACAATGATTGGTTATCTAGAAATATTTCAATATTCGCACAAACATACCATCTAGTTCTATATAACACAATCTTCCAATATCTAGCTCGGCATTTATCTAGTTGGTGTCATGGCTCAAATAAACGATCCATTTTTCCCAGATCCTCTCAAAGAATCCCTTCTTTTTAATTCAAATGTTCGACTCTAAAGGGTCAACTCAAGTTCAATATCCATAATTAACCTAAACTTTAATGAGAACTAACTCCATTTTGCTGCTCGATCCACGCTGGTAAACACGGCAGCTGAAGATGCATTAACTTGTTATTTTCTTCTTAATTAACACAGGTTAGAAATGGTAATGAACTCTCTCCGGCATACATTTGAAAGAATAATACACAACGCTGAAAGTTAAAATGTATCTTCAGATCTGAGAAAGGGGGAGTTGAGTAACTGTGCTCTTCCCTTCGCCCAGTGGGAATATTAATTCCAGGCGGTGAACACTACCTGTGGGTCTGTTCAATCCGCAGTTTATTTTGTAGTGAACTACTTCAGACCAGTCGACAGGTAGATGTGAATTCAAACCCACAGGCCAGACAACAAGGTCGGTCTGAGAGTAAATGACCAACTCATCCGTCTGGGCTGTCTACACAGCGGTACAGAGAAAGCTGCCACACACGCAGACTTTATTTGTGTGCTTATTTATCAAGTAGTTCAAGCGAGAAAATCTCCCGTCGTGCAGTGCAAACCTGGCACTCGTAGACACTGAACTAAACACTTCAATGATCAAGGCCTATTATAAAAATGACCAATGTGTTATGCTTTTTGCATCTTTGAGCAATGTGGACACCTGCTGATGTTTAATTCCTCTGATTTCAAGGCTACAGTTTAGCGGTAACCTAATATCCAAGAACATAAATGTGTATAGTAAAAGCTTATTTAGGTATGTCAAGAGTTTAAAAAATGGTAAGATAAATGTGGGTCCCTTGAAGACAGAAGCAGGCGAATTTATCAAGGAAACAAGGAAATGGCAGACAAGCTGACCAGGTACATTGGATCTGTCTTTACTAAGGAAGACACAATCAATCTCCCAGATGTACTAGTGGACGGAGGTCTTAGGGTGACGGACGAACTGAAGGAAATTCACATTAGGCAGGAAATGGTGTTGGGTAGACTGATGGGACTGAAGGCTGATAAATCCCCTGGGCCTGATGATCACAGGGTACTTAAGGAAGTGGCTCTAGAAATCGTGGACGAATTGGTGATCATTTTCCAATGTTCTATATATTCAGGATCAGTTCCCGTGGATTGGACGGTAGCTAATGTTATTCCACTTTTTAAGAAAGGAGGGAGACAGAAAATGGGAAACATAGAAAATAGGTGCAGGAGGAGGTCATTCGGCCCTTCGAGACTGCACCGCCATTCAATATGATTATGGCTGATCATCCAGCTCAGTAACCTCTACCTGCCTTCTCTCCATACCCCCTGATCCCTTTAGCCACAAGGGCCACTTCTAACTCCCTCTTAAATATAGCCAATGAACTGGCCTCAACTACCTTCTGTTTATAGAGAATTCCACAGACTCACCACTCTCTGTGTGAAGAAATGTTTTCTCATCTCGGTCCTAAAAGACTTCCCCCTTATCCTTAAGCTGTCACCCCTGGTTCTGAACTTCCACAACATCGGGAACAATCTTCCCGCATCTAGCCTGTCCAACCCCTTAAGAATTTTATGTTTCTATAAGATCCCCCCTCAGTCTTCTAAATTCCAGCGAGTATAAGCCTAGTCTATCCAGTCTTTCTTCATATGAAAGTCCTGCCATCCCAGGGATCAATCTGGTGAACCTTCTCTGTACTCCCTCTAAGGCTGGAATGTCTTTCCTCAGATTAGGAGACCAAAATTTCACCAATCTCACCAATGCCCTGTACAACTGCAGCAGAACCTCCCTGCTCCTATACTCAAATCCTCGCGCTATGAATGCCAACATACCATTCGCTTCCTTCACTGCCTGCTGCACCTGCATGCCTACATTCAATGACTGGTGTACCACGACACCCAAGTCTCGTTGCAACCCCCCTTTTCCCGCTGATCTCCCTCTCTCTCACACATTCTCTCCATCCCCCACAAAACTCAACACATCAAGTAATGAATTGTTAAAATCTTTTAATATGTAAAAGAGAGAGAGAGAGAGAGAGAGAGAGAGAGAGAGAGAGAGAGAGAGAGAGAGAGAGAGAGAGAGAGAGAGAGAGAGAGAGAGAGAGAGAGAGAGAGAGAGAGAGAGAGAGAGAGAGAGAGAGAGAGAGAGAGAGAGAGAGAGAGAGAGAGAGAGAGAGAGAGAGAGAGAGAGAGAGAGAGAGAGAGAGAGAGAGAGAGAGAGAGAGAGAGAGAGAGAGAGAGAGAGAGAGAGAGAGAGAGAGAGAGAGAGAGAGAGAGAGAGAGAGAGAGAGAGAGAGAGAGAGAGAGAGAGAGAGAGAGAGAGAGAGAGAGAGAGAGAGATGAGAGAGATGAGAGAGATGAGAATGATGAGAATGAAGGGGTAGAAACTGAAATAAACACTTCAATGGGTGACATAATGACTGTGGGTGACATAATTTCGTCCAATTTGGATGACAAATAAAACTATCTTGATCTATCTTGATCTTGATCTTGATCAATAATCAGGGACTGTCATTAAAAATGATCAATATATATGACAGGCAATGGTGTTATTTTTTCTGCTTAATCTGCAGCTTTGAGCAAGGGGGAGATTGGGTGAATGTGAGGGGCTGGGGGTCCCGGAGCGGGGCCGGCGATGGGATCATCCGCCCGGGACTGACAGCTGGAAGATGCGGCGGTGAATGTGAGGAGCCGGAGCCCGGAGCGGAGAGACTGCGGCCGCCCTCTGGGATGCGCTCAGGGCGCGGGTTTATTAATGAGCCGCAGCGCTGAGGTGAGCGGATATTTCACCGCGCTCTTCACCTGCTCCCTGAACTTGGACTGGGTCACCGCGTAAATAAATGTGTTGGTGCAGCAGCTGAGATTACTCAGCAAAAACCCGACCAAGTTAAAGATATATTGGGAATCATTCAGATCATTCCCAATCCCTGTGGTCTGATAATAGACGAAGTTTACAACCAGTGTCATCCACAGGAGGATGAAGCTGCCGGAGATGGTGAAGAGTAAAACCACAGACCTCCTCCTGCTCTCCATCTCCGGGTCACTGCGCTTCTCCCCCTTGCTCTCACCCCTCAGCCCCTGACGGACCCGACTGGCCACTAAAATGTGCCGGACTGTCAGAGCGTTGAGCAGCAGGATCACAGCGAAAGGGAGGAGCGTAGTTAAAACCGTGTCGATCCAGTCAAATGCCCCCCCCCCGGGGTTAGTGTAAACACTGTCCACCGCGACACAGCCCCACGGGACATTGTCGATGGTTGTCCGGGGTTCATTTGTGAAGTAGCGGGGAACATTTTTCAGACACAGCAGAACGCCGGCTGTTGCGATAATCGCAGCCGCAGTTTTCCCGGTGCAATATTTAGTTTTCAGCTTCTGGCAACAAATGACGACAAAGCGATCAAAGGTGAAAGTGACGGTGAACCAGAAAGAACAGTCTGTAGCTGAATACCTCAGTACTTCGTTAACACTGCACACAGGGGTGAGGGACAGGAAACTCGAATAAAAGTAATGGTATCGGATGTGATACAAAATGACCGCGGTGATCAGGGTGAGTAGATCGGCCGCTGCCATGGCCACCAGGTAGCGAGTGGTGCAGGTGGAGAGGCCGCACTTTCCCCGGGACAGGATCACAATCGCCACTAAATTCACTGCGGAAAGAGAAGGGGAGCGGACACTGGGCATTAATGAACACGGTCTCCGGGGCTGAACACCGGCTCCACTTTCAGCTGGAGATCAGGAGTGTTGGAGTCGGTGCGCGGCTGCAGGTTTAACAATGTCAGACCCGGCTCCGACTGTGCCCGACCTGCCTGCTTCAGGGGAGAGGAGATAAGGCGACGGGCGGGGTAAAGGGCGGGGAGAGAACGAGCAGCCGCCCGCTACAATAGGCGGAATGGTCCTGTCTACAGTTAACCCCGCTCACAGTCTCTGATGGGGCCGGTTTCACAGACTTAACCGTGACCGGCCGCGTTTAACCAGGGCTCTGGGAACTCGGCATCTGATGGGGACGAGGAGGGTTCCAGAGGGAAGGCAGGGACAACTTAGGATCCGGCAGCAGAGCGGCTCCGTTAATGGATTCATTCCTCAGTTCGGTAACAACACACGCCGGTAGATCCGCGGCCACTGGTTCAGGAGATCGATCCAATTATTGACCAACAGGCGGTGGAATCCGACTGTGACAGACTCCACAGCGAGACGTGTCCACACGAGCGGGTGTTCACTCTGATCAATAACTCAGACACAGTGAACCTCACAATGTAAACCCCTCCCAGTCACACCGTCCCGGAGAGCTGCCTGTCCCAAGCACTGGGACAACTCTGGGCAAGGTCCCACTGAAGGCAAGAACAACATTCTAGTGGGTCCCGGCAGTGAGAGAAAAAGAGGGTTAGTTTCGGCTGTCTGAAAAGGAGAAAAATCACAACGTTAATTCAAGGATATTTCACTGAGAGGATTGATATACTTCACATATTCTTGTACAACGATCATCAGTTGGGAATCATGTAACACGATCAGAATCAGGTCAACACCGGTTAACGGACGGAGTTATAAAACTTGAATTGTTCTGCTGACTTACCAGGGACTCCAACGGCAGCAATGATCACGTACAAGACTTTCTCCACACTGTAATAATCCTGCTTTGCTCCCATTTTCTTTGCCCATCGACGTGTCCCCGTGAGCTACCGGTAGCTCGTAGAATGAAATGCCGGGGCAGAACATTCCCGGAGATTTTATACAATTTTCCGTCTCCACCGGGACAGTGCAGTTTCAACAGAGTTTAAAAAATAGATATTTTGAAATGATTCGCAAACAGATGACATCAGCCAAGTGAAATCCCTGCTGAGACAGGTCGTGATTTATTCAGGGAATTGATTGAGAAACTCCAAAGAGTGGGAATTGTGGCGATACTGGGGGATGGAAATTGGGAGCGGCATTGTTCCAGCAAAGAGGATATTGTTTCAAACTCCATCAGGTCCAACCCTCTGCCTTATGTTGTTTGTCTGATTTCCTTCAATCCGCTTCACTCACTAAGGCAATCCCAAATTCCAGGGACCCTCTCAGGGCTTCTGGTGCCCAGTTTGAAGGTGGACTGGGCGACATTTGTCCACAGGTTGAGGAATTAGATCAACAGATCACCACGCACTAAAGTGGCCCCTCCACTATGTTTCACCACTCAATATGATCGCGGCTTAACTGACTGCAACCTCACCCCCACACTCCCGGCGAGGCCGGTAACCATTCACTCCTTGCTCGCCTGCGGTGGGGCTGATTTTGCGCCGGGACAATAACATTCTCTGCCTTCGTCACCTCTGAGGAGGAACGACCCAAAGACTCACCACACTCAGAGAACAGAAACATTGTGGCTTCAGAATTGTCCGAAACCCAAGTAAAACGGCGAATGATACAACACATTTCCCTCCTCCCTTTCTCTCTCCCTCCATCCTTTCTGCTGTCGCTCTCTCTGAACTATCACTCTCTCCTACCATCTCTATTCTTCCTCTCGGCTCCGCCATCTCTCTGTCAACCTCTCACCCCTAACCCCCCCCCTCCTTCTCACTCCCATTGCATTTATCCCTCCGTTTCTTTCTATCCATCTGACCCTTCCATCGCTCCGTTTTGCCACCCCACGCGATCTGAACTCCGCTCTCTTTTCATGTTCCCACTCTCCCTTTGTTACTTAACTCTCCCTCCATCTCTTCTTTCGTCTTCTCCGCTATCTCTTCCTTTCATCACTGTACTCTCTATCTGTCTCTCTTTTTTCCCCAACACTCCTCCTGCTCGCCCTCACTTCTCTCTCCAAGGCCTTTCTTGGGAAGTGCGGTTAAAACGGCCCGCCACCATGGGATGTCTCTCTACCCCGTCCCCTCACACTTCAATAGCCCTTCCAGGTGAGACAGATGTTCACCTGCACCTCCTCTAATCTCATGTACTGCATGTGGTGTTCCAGATATGGCCTCCGTTACATCGGCGTGGTGAAATGGAGACTCGGCGACCGTTTTGTCGAACTCTTACCCTCGTTCTGCTAAGGCTTGCCTTATCTCCCCGTTGCAAGCCATTGTAACTCCCCCTCGCACACTGACCTTTCTGTCCTGGGCCTCCACCAGTGCCAGAGAGGTTACATTAAAACAGAAAGAACGCCACTTCATAGTCCGATTGGGAACCTTGCAACCTAATGGTATGAACATTAGCAAATGCCAGGTAACTAACGTGCAACTTCACGCTTTTCCCTCGCTCTATCTCTTCCTTCACGCGGACTCGCACTTGTTCATCCCCTCCACCTCACCTTCAACCGATATTCCCTCATCTCTCTTTATATTTTCAACCTGCTCAATCCTTGTCTCGCAACTTTTATCTTCTAACCTCTGATCTCAACCACCTAACTATGGAAACGGTATTCACCCACTCATCATTCAACTCGCTTTGTCCTGCTGTTCCAGCCTTCTCCAGCTTCCCACCAGAATCAGTCTGAAGAAGGGTCTCGAACCGAACTTCACCCATCCATGTCCTTGGCAGGCTTTGCCAGTTCGGCGTGCCCTCTACAACTCTCACCAACATCTACAGATGCACCATAGAAAGTATTTTATCAAGATGCATCACAGCTTGGTTTGGGAACAGCTCCATACAAGAACGCCAGAAATTGCTGCGAATTGTCCAGACCATCACACAAAGCAACCTCCGTTATATTGACTCAATTTATAAACCACGCTGCCTCGGCAAGGCCAGCAGCATAATGAACTACTGCGCAGTTGTACTGATGGAGTGACACAATGCGCTGTAGCACTGATGGAGTGACACAATGTGGGGCAGTACTGATGGAGTGACACAATGCGCTGTAGTACTGATGGAGTGACACAATGTGGGGTAGCACTGATGGAGTGACTCAATGTGGGGGAGTACTGATGGAGTGACACAATGTGGGGTAGTACTGATGGAGTGATACAATGCGCTGTAGTACTGATGGAGTGACCCCAGTTGATGCAGTACGTGTGGATTAACATACTGTGGTTTAGTACAGATGGAGTGACACAATTTGCAGTAGTGCTGATGAAGTGACACACTTTGCGGTTGTTCTGATGGAATGATACACCGTGGGGCTCTACTGACGTAGTGACACACTGCGGGTAATACTCATGGAGTGGCACAATGTGTAGTACTGTTGTTATGACAAACTGCGGAGTAGTACTGACGGAGGGACATACAGTGGAATGGCACTGATTTAGTGACAAATTGTGAGGTCATTGCATCAGTACTACCACGCAGTTTGTCACTCCGTCAGTACTACTTCAGTGTGCAACTACATCCCGTGGGGTAAAACTGATGGAGTGACACGCTGTGGAGCAGTACTGATGGAGTGACAGACGGTGCGTATTACTGATGGTCTGACACATTGCACGGTTGTACTGACAGAGTGAGATACTTCGGTGTAGTGCTGATTGAATGACCCCCTGGGGGTAGTGTGGACAGAATGGCGCACAGTGGGCTAGTACTGAAGTATTGACCCAATCTTTGGTGGTACTGTCGGGTTGCACATTGTGGAATGGTAAGGACTGACGGTGGGGCAGTACAGATGGAGAGTTACACTGATGGGTAATACTAAATGAATGAGTCTGTGTGGTTGTACAAAATGGAATGACAAGCTCAAGGCAGTAATGATGGAGTGCATCACTGTGGTGTAATACTGATGGAATACATATTGTAGGGTAGTACTGATGGAGTGACACGCTCCAGTGTTGTACTGATGGAGTGTAACACTGTGGAGTAGTACTGATGTAATGACGTACTGTGGAGGTGTGTTGATGGAATGACACTCTGTGGGGTAGCACGGATGTAATAGCACATTCTGTTGGAGTGACACAGTAATACTGATGGATTGACACGCTGTGCGGTAGTACTGTTGCGATTACAAACTCTGGTGACATATTGATGGAATTACACACTATGGAGTCGCTGCGATGGGTTAGCACTCTGTGGGGTGTTGCGGATGGAATGACACATTTGAGATAGTCCTGATGTTTTGAAACACTTTGGGGAGTACTGATGGAAGAACATACTGCGGGGAGCATTGATGGAGTGACACGATCTAGGGTTGCACTGGAGTGACATGATGTTGGGCAGCGCTGATGGAGTGCAACACCATGGAGTTGTATTGATGCAGTGAGACACTGTGCGGTTTCACCGACGGAGCGGTAATACTTTTGTGATGACAAACTGTGGTGTAGTACTAATGCAGTGACACACTGAGCGCCAATACTGATGGATTGACACAATTTGTGGCAGCACTTATGGCGTGAAACACTGGGATAGTCCTGATTGAATGATAAACATCGGGTAGTACTAATGGAGTGAGACATTGTGGAAAAATGCTAACAGAGTGAAACTGTGGGGAATTACTGTTGGGGTGACAAAGTGAGGTAGGACTGATGGAGTGACATACTGTGGGGAATACTAATGGAGTGACACTGCGTGAAAGTACTGATGGGTTAACACTGTGGGGTAGTACTGATGGAGTGACACGCTGCGTGGTATACTGATGGAGTGATAATCAATGGATTGTACTGATGGAGTGACACACGTTGGCGTAGTACTGATGCGACGATAACCCGAGTGGTATTACTGATGGTGCGACGCTCTGTGCGGAGGCACTGGTGGAGTGGCACAATGTAGGGTAGTACAAATGGAGTAACAAACAATATTTTAGTGCTGATGCAGTGGCACACTGTGGGTAGTGCTGGTGGAGTGACACACTTTGAGGTAGTACTGATGGAGTGACACACTATGTGGCAGTTCTAACGCAATGGTAAACTGTGGGATAGTACTGATTGAGTGACACCCTGCGGTGTAGTACTGTTGGGGAGACATATTCCAGGGTAATACTGGTGGATTGTAACACTGTGGGATTGTACTGATGGAAGGACTCATTGTGTAGTACTGATGGAGTGACACACCGTTGGATGGTACTGATAGAGTGACACCCTGTGTGGTAGTACTAATGGAATGATACACAACTTGGTACTGATGTTGAAAAACACTGTGGGTGTGTATTGATGGAATGGTATATAGTGCGGTAGTACCAATGAAGTGACACACTCTGGGTTTGGACTGATGGAGTGACATAGTGTGTTCTAGTAATGATCGTCTAACACACCGTAGGCTTGTATTGATGGAGTGATCACCTGTGGGGTAGTATTGATGGAGTGACACAATGTGGGCAGTACAGATGGAGCAATACACTTTGGGGTTGTACTAGTAAAGTGACAAACTGTGGGCAGGTACTGATGGAGTAAAACATTTTGGTGTATTACCGCTAGAGTGACCCAGTGTGCGGTAGTACTGACGGAGGAACAAACGATATGGTAGTACTGATGTCGTGGCACACTGTCGGATAGTATTAATGGTGTGAAACTAAATGGGGCAGTACTGATGTAATGACACATTATAGTGTAGTTCTGATGGAGTGACACATTGAGGGGGAAACTGATCGAATGGCGCACTGTGGGATAATACTGATGTAATGACTTTCCATTTGCTAGTACTGATGCAATGGCATTCTATGGGATTGTACCGAATGAATGACACGTTGTGATGCAGTAATGATGAAGTAGCCGACGATGTGGTAGTACTGATGGAGTGACACGCTGAGCACATGGTATTGGAGGTAGGGTACTGACATGGATAGAATGTTGGTTGACAGACAGAAAGCAAAGAGTGGGGGTAAATGGGTCCCTTTCAGAATGGCAGGCAGTGACTAGTGGTGTACCGCAAGGCTCGGTGTTGGGACCGCAACTATTTACCATATACATCAATGACTTGGATGAAGTGATTAAAAGTACCAATAGCAAATTTGCCGATGATACAAAGCTAGGTGGCAGTGTGAACTGTGAACAAGATGCTATGCGGTTGCAGGGTGACTTGGACAGGTTGTGTGAGTGGGCGGATGCATGGCAGATGCAGTTTAATGTAGATAAGTGTGAGGTTATCCACTTTGGTGGTAAGAATAGTAAGGCAGATTATTATCTGAATGGTGTCAAGTTAGGAAAAGAGGACGTACAACGTGATCTGGGTGTCTTAGTGCATCAGTCACTGAAAGGATGTATGCAGGTACAGCAGGCAGTGAAGAAAGCCAATGGAATGTTGGCCTTCATAACAAGAGGAGTTGAGTATAGGAGCAAAGAGGTCCTTCTGCAATTGTACAGGGCCCTAGTGAGACCGCACCTGGAGTACTGTGTGCAGTTTTGGTCTCCAAATTTGAGGAAGGATATTCTTGCTATTGAGGGCGTGCAGCGTAGGTTAATTCCCGGAATGGCGGGACTGTCATATGTTGAAAGACTGGAGCGACTAGGTTTGTATACACTGGAATTTAGAATGATGAGAGGGGATCTTATCGAAACGTATAAAATAATTAAGGGGTTGGACGCGTTAGAGGCAGGAAACATGTTCCCAATGTTGGGGGAGTCCAGAACCAGGGGCCACAGATCAAGAATAAGGGGTAGGCCATTTAGAACAGAGATGAGGAAAAACTTTTATAGTCAGAGAGTTGTGAATCTGTGGAATTCTCTGCCTCAGAGGGCAGTGGAGGCCAATTCTCTGAATACATTCAAGAGAGAGCTAGGTAGAGCTCTTAAGGATAGCGGAGTCAGGGGGTATGGGGAGAAAGCTGGAACGGGGTACTGATTGAGAATGATCAGCCATGATCACTTTGAATGGCGGTGCTGGATCGAAGGGCCGAATGGCCTACTCCTGCACCTATTGTCTATTGTCTATAATACGTATGGATTAGCATCCTGTGGGGGAGTAGTGAAGGACTGGTATATTTTGGGGTAGTACTGATATAGTGACACATTCGATGGTATTACTGAAGGGGTGAAAAACTGTGTGTAGAACTGATGAAATTGCATACTTAAGGTGGTACTGACAGAGTGAAGCACCGTCGGGCAGAGATGATGGACTGACATACTGTGGGGTTGTACTGATGAGAGTGACACGCTCTTGGGTACGACTAATGGAGTAACATGTAGTACTGATGGAGTGGCAGACTGTGAAGTAGTATTGATGAGTGACCTAACGTAGGGTATTATTGATGTAATGGCACATTCTGGGGTAGTACTGATGGAGTGACACACTATGCGGTAGTACTATTGTTATGACATAATGTGGGATGGAATTGGTAGTGACACTCTGCGGTAGCACTGATGGAGTGACGCACTGTAGAGTAGTACTGGTGTAATGGTATACTGTTGGATAGTACTGTTGGAGTGACGCACTGTAGGGTAGTACTGGTATAACGGTATACTGTGGGATAGTACTGATGGAGTGACGCACTGTGGGGTAGTACTGGTGTAACGGTATACTGTGGGATAGTACTGATGGAGTGACGCAATGTAGGGTAGTACTGGTGTAACGGTATACTGTGGGATAGTACTGATGGAGTGACATCGGCGAGACCAAGCGCAAGCTCGACGATCGTTTCGCTGAACAGCTCCACACAGTCGTACCTGATCTCCCGGTTGCTCAGCACTTTAACTCACCCCCGCTCCCCCATTCCCAATGTGAACTTTCTGTCCTGGGCATCCTCCGTTGTCAGAGTGAGGCCCAGCGCAAATTGGAGGAACAGCACCTCATACTTCGCTTGGGCAGCTAACATACCTGCGAAATGAACATTGACTTATCTAACTTCCATTAGCCCTTGCTTTCCCTCTCTCTCCACCCCTCCTCCTTCCCAGTTCTCCCACCAGTCTCACTGTCTCCAACAGAATTCTATCTCTTTCCCGCCGACCTCTCCGACAACATTCTAAAGAAGGGTCTCGACCCGAAACGTCACCCATTCTTTCTCTCCAGAGATGCTGCCTGTCTCGTTGAGTTACACCAGCATTTTGTGTCTACCTTCCATTTAAAACAGCATCTGCATTTCTTTCGTACACGAAGTACAAGGCACGGCAGGACACTCGGCTAATAATAGCTGTGCCGAACATGAGACGACCAACCTTACCTGCCTTCTCACAATGTATATCCCTTCATTACCTGAAAATCTGAACTTGTCTTAAATATCACTATTGTAACTGCGTCCAACACCAGTGGAGTGGGTGGTAAGATTTTAAGAACCGTTATACAGGATGATGTGACAGAGTATTTATAAGTGCACGATGAAATAGGCAGAAGTTGGCATGGCTTTGTGAAGGGAAGGTCGT
>NW_027601408.1:26261-32410 GCF_053455715.1 Rhinoraja longicauda
CTACCCTGTGGGCGCGGTGGCCAATCAGAGGTGCTCTTTCTCCCCTGGCATCAGATAACGCTTTTCGCTGCAGCGTAGTAACCAATCAGAGGTGCTCCTCCCCTGAGAACATATGACGCCATAGACATGGGCGCGGCGGCCAATCAACGGTGCTCTTTCTCGCATAGCATCAGATGACGCTATGCGCTGTGGCGTGGTGACCAATCAACGGCGTTCTTTCTCCCCTAGGACTAAATGACGCTTTAGATATGGGCGCGGCGGCGAATCAGCGGTGCTCTTTCTCCCCTAGCATCGGATAACGCTTTGCGCTGTGGCGTGGTGACCAATCAGCGGCGTTCTTTCTCCCCTAGCACTAAATGACGTTATAGACATGGGCGCGGCAGCCAATCAGAGGTTCCTTTTTTGTCCTGGCATCAGATGACGCCTTAAGGCATGGGCGCGGCGACCAATCAGCGGTCTCGTTCTAGCCCGGCAATAGATGATGCCATAGACATGGGCGCGGTGGCCAATCAGAGGTCCCTTTATACCCCGGCAACAGGAGACGTCGGCCAATCGTCTGCCGCTCTTCCACCTGGCCAATCAAAGGCCTCTTTCCTGCCCTGGCAAAAGATGACGCCTAAGCCAAGGGCGTGGCGGCCAATCAGAGGCGCCCTTTCTCCCCTAGCGGGGAGAGATATGCAAACTGATTGACATGCATATGCACACTGATTGACACGCCTATGCACACTGATTGACACGCCTATGCACACTGATTGACACGCCTATGCACACTGATTGACATGCCTATGCACACTGATTGACACGCCTATGCACACGGATTGACACGCCTATGCACACGGATTGACACGAATATGCACACAGATTGACACGCCGATGCACACTGATTGACTAGCGTGTGCATACTGATTGACACGCCAATGCACACTGATTGACACACCTATGCACATTTTTCCCTTTTCCCTCCTTCCCTTGTCCTGTTTCTCTCAACGAAATGGACGCCACATGTGCTCGCTGTTTCTTTTTATCAAAATGGCCGCCACATGTGCTCGCTGTTTCTCTCGTCAAAATGGCCGCCACATGTGCTCGCTATTTGACACTATTTGACGCTATTTGTCCGATCCCTGGTGAGACCACACCTGGAGTATTGTGTGCAGTTTTGGTCTCCTAATTTGAGTTTAGGAGCAAGGAGGTCCTTCTGCAGTTGTACAATACAATACAATACAATACAATATATCTTTATTGTCATTGTACAGGAGTAAAACAAGATTGGGAATGTGCCTCCCATACGATGCAATAAATGAATTAGCTAGTCAGTATTAATTTAAACAACCCAATGAAACAAATTAGAACAGTTTTAAAACAGAATAAAGTGCAAGTAGATGTTGAAAGACTGGAGCGACTAGGCTTGTATACACTGGAATTTAGAAGGATGAGAGGAGATCTTATCGAAACGTATAAGATTATTAAGGGGTTGGAAATGTTAGAGGCAGGAAACATGTTCCCAATCTTGGGGGAGTCCTGAATAAGGGGCCACTGTTTAAGAATAAGTAGTAGGCCATTTAGAACGGAGATGAGGAAAAACCTTTTCAGTCGGAGAGTTGTGAATCTGTGGAATTCTCTGCCTCAGAAGGCAGTGGAGGCCAATTCTCTGAATGCATTCAAGAGAGAGCTAGATAGAGCTCTTAAGGATGGCGGAGTCAGGGCATATGGGGTGAAGGCAGGAACGGGGTATTGATTCGGTAGCCATGATCACATTGAATGGCGGTGTTGCCTCGAAGGGCCGAATGGCCTCCTCCTGCACCTATTGTCTATTGTCTATTGTCTATATGTACCGGTTCACTCTGCGATGTGACCATCCGACTCAGCAGGACCGGTTCATAGCAGCTATGGCCCTGGAGATGAAGCTGTTCCTGAGTCTGGAGGTGCGTGCGTAGAAGGCCTTGTATCGTCTGCCCGATGGTGGAGGTCCCCAACAGACTGTTGCAGGGGTGTGAGGAGTCTTTGCAGATGCTGGTGGCTTTTCTGAGGCATCGTGTGTTGTAGATGCCCTCTAAGGCTGGTAGCTGTGTTCCGATGGTCCTCTGAGCTCTATGGACTACCCGCTGAAGAGCTTTCCTTTCTGCCTCCGTGCAGCTGAGGTACCACACAGGGATGCCATGCGTTAGGATCCTCTCTATGGTGCAGCGGTAGAAGGTCGTCAGCAGCTGTTGGGGCAGACCGGACTTCTTCAGTGTTCTCAGGTAGAACAGTCGTTCTTGACCAGCGCAGTGGTGTTATTGGACCATGTTAGGTCCTCCGAAATGTGGGTGCCCAGAAACTTGAAGCTGGACACTCTCGCCACACTGTCCCCGTTGATAAAGGTCGGGGCGTATTCCCCGTTGTGTGACCTACGGAAGTTGATGATTAGCTCCTTGGATTTGGTGGTATTTAGGGGCAATTTGTTATCCGAGCGCCAGTCCGCCAGGTTCTGTAGTGTGTTTCATCACCTTTGGTGATCAGCCCGATCACCGTTGTGTCGTCTGCAAACTTGACAATGGTGTTGGTGTCGAATGCAGGAACACAGTCGTGTGTGAAGAGGGAGTAGAGCATTGGGCTCAGGACACAGCCCTGTGGTGTGCCGGTACTCAGGGCGATAGTGGAGGACAGGTGCGGGCCCATTCTCACTGCCTGCGGTCGATCCAGCAGGAAGTCCAGGATCCAGTCGCATAACGACGACCTGGTGGAGTTTGGTGATGAGTTTGGTGGGGATGACCGTGTTTGAAGGCAAAGCTATAGTCAAGTCAAGTCAAGTCAAGTCAAGTCAATTTTATTTGTATAGCACATTTAAAAACAACCCACGTTGACCAAAGTGCTGTACATTTGATTAGGTTCCAATAGAAAAAAAATGAAAACATACAGTAGCACGCAAACAGTTCACAGCGCCTCCTCAATGAGCCTCAAACGCTAGGGAGTAGAAATATGTTTTGAGCCTGGACTTAAAGGAGTCGATGGAGGGGGCAGTTCTGATGGGGAGAGGGATGCTGTTCCACAGTCTAGGAGCTGCAACCGCAAAAGCGCGGTCACCCCTGAGTTTAAGCCTAGACCGCGGGATAGTGAATAGCCCCAAGTCGGCCGATCTGAGGGACCTGGAGTTAGAGAGGGGGGTTAGAAGATTTTTGATGTAGGGGGGGGGGGAATGTCCATTTAGGGCTTTATACGTGAATAGGAGGAGCTTGAAGTTGATTCTGTACCGTACAGGGAGGCAGTGGAGAGAGGCCAGAATCGGGGTGACGTGGTCCCTTTTACGGGTACCCGTCAGGAGTCTCGCTGCGGCGTTTTGGACCAGTTGCAGGCGGGACAGGGAAGATTGGCTGATCCCAGTGTATAGGGAGTTGCAGTAGTCTAGGCGGGAGGAAATGAAAGCGTGAATGATTTTTTCTGTGTCGTCGAATTGGAGGAAAGGTTTGATTTTAGCTATGGTTCGAAGTTGGAAGAAGCTGGCTTTTACCACAGCGTTGACTTGCTTATCAAATTTTATTGCAGAGTCAAATATCATGCCGAGGTTTTTGACATGTGGTTTGACTAGGCAGGATAGGCTTCCAAGACTGCCTGTTATCAATTTGATGGAGTCGGGGGGGGCCGAATAGGATGACCTCAGACTTGCTCTCATTTAATTGGAGGAAGTTCTGTGCCATCCAACATTTTATGTCCTGAAGGCAGTGTGAGAGGCTGTTTAAATTTGACTGGTTGTTGGGTTTCAGGGGGAGGTAAAGCTGAGTGTCATCGGCATAGCAGTGGAAAGAAATGCCGTGCCTTTGAATGATTTGGCCAAGGGGGAGCATGTATAGAGAGAAGAGAATGGGGCCTAGGATGGAGCCTTGTGGAACTCCGCAGGAGAGGCTAGCTGGAGCAGAGGAATAACTGCCTATGTTGATGGCGAAACTCCTATCTTTGAGGTACGAAGCGAACCAGCTCAGGGCAGTGCCACCAATGCCAACCGCGTACCGGAGACGGTCAGTAAGGATGGTGTGGTCCACTGTATCGAACGCTGCGCTGAGGTCGAGAAGGAGCAGGATTGCACAGTCGCCGGTGTCAATGGCGAGAAGCAGTCAATGAGTAGCATCCTCACGTACGTGCCCTGTCTCTCCAGGTGAGTCAGGACAGTGTGAAGACCCAGAGAGATGGCGTCCTCTGTGGATCTGTTTGCCCTATGTGCACATTGATGCGAGTCCAGTGAGTCAGGGATGCTGGATTTGATGTGTGAGAGGAACAGCATTTCAAAACACTTCATGACTACCGGAGTTTGGGCAACCGGGCGATAGTCGTTCAGGTTGGTGATCTTTGCTTTTTTCGGCACCGGCACTATGGTAGACGACTTCAGGCACTTGGGGACTGTAGCCAGAGATAACAACAGGTTAAAATCCTGGTGAATACCTCAGCCAACTGTTCAGCACAGTCCCTAAGTAACCCTTCCTTGAACTCCATCCGAGCCTGCGGCCTTGTGTGGCTTGACCGTTCGCGGAGTGAGACCGCACCTGGAGTACTGTGTGCAGCTTTGGTCTCCAGATTTGAGGAAGGACGTCCTTGCTATTGAGGGCGTGCAGCGTAGGTTCACCAGGTTAATCCCCGGAATGGCGGGACTGTCGTATGTTGAAAGACTGGAGCGACTGCAGACTGCAAATTTGCCGATGATACAAAGCTGGGTGGTAGTATGAACTGTGAAGAAGATGCTATGAGGTTGCAGGGTGACTTGGACAGGTTGTATGAGTGGGTGGGTGCATGGCAGATGCAGTTTAATGTGGATAAGTGTGAGGTTATCCATTTTGGTGGTAAGAATAGGAAGGCAGAGAATTATCTGAATAGTGTCAAGTTAGGAACAGGGGATGTACAACGAGATCTGGGTGTCCTAGTGCATCAGTCACTGAAAGGAAGCATGCAGGTACAGCAGGCAGTGAAGAAAGCCAATGACATGTTGGCCTTCATAACAAGAGGAGTTGAGTATAAGAGCAAAAAGGTCCTTCTGCAGTTGTACAGGGCGCTAGTGAGACCACACCTGGAGTACTGTGTGCAGTTGTAGTCTCCTAGTTTGAGTATAGGAGCAAAGAGGTCCTTCTGCAGTTGTACAGGGTCCTAGTGAGACCGCACCTGGAGTACTGTGTGCAGTTTTTGTCTCCAAATTTGAGGAAGGATATTCCTGCAATTGTGGGCGTGCAGCGTAGGTTCACCAGGTTAATTCCCGGAATGGCGGGACTGTCGGATGTTGAAAGACTGGAGCGACTAGGCTTGTACACACTGGAATTTAGAAGGCTCTTATCGAAACGTATAAGATTATAAAGGGGTTGGACACGTGAGAGGCAGGAAACATGTTCCCAATGTTGGGGGAGTCCAAAAATAGGGGCCACACAGTTTAAGAATAAGGGGTCGGCCATTTAGAACGGAGATGAGGAAAAACTTTTCCAGTCATTTAGTCGTGAATCTGTGGGACTCTCTGCCGCAGAAGGCAGTGGAGGCCAATGCTCCGGATGCACTCAAGAGAGAGCTAGATAGAGCTCTTAAGGATAGCGGAGTCAGGGGGGTATGGGGAGAAGGCAGGAACGGGGTACTGATTGAGAATGATCAGCCACGATCACATTGAATGGCGGTGCGTACAGGCTCGAAGGGCCGATTGACCTTCTCTTGTACCTATTGTCTATTGTCTATTGATTGGGGAGAATCCAGCTTGTGGGGGTGAGGGGAATGGGAGGTATCCAGATTTGGGGAGTAGAGGAAGGGAGATAGCCAGCTGGGGAGTGTTAGCCTGCTGGGGTGGGATGTAGCCAGCTAGAGGGAGTAATGGATGCAAGGTAGCCAGTTTGGGGCAGTAAGGGGGAATGGGAGATAGCAAGCTTGGGGAGTGAGGGATGAGAGGGAGACAGCTTACGGGAGTAAGGGACTGGAGGTACCCAACTTAACTCGGTAAGGGAAGGGAGGTAGCCAGGTTAGGGGGTAAGGGATGGGGGTAACCAGCTTGGGGGAGTAAGCTGGAATGGGAGGAAGCAATCGGAGGAGGTGTAAGGGATGGGAGGTTATAAACTTGGGGAGGCCATTTTGTTGAGAGAAACAGCGAGCACATGTGGCGGCCATTTTGTTGGCAGAAACAGCGAGCACATGTGGCGGCCATTTTGTTGACA
>NW_027601408.1:32910-62208 GCF_053455715.1 Rhinoraja longicauda
TATATGACAGGCAATGGTGTTATTTTTCCTGCTTAATCTGCATCTTTGAGCAAGGGGGGCGACTGGGTGAATGTGAGGGGCTGGGGGGTCCCGGAGCGGAGGCCGGCGATGGGTTCATCCGCCCGGGACTGACCAGCTGGGAAGATGCGGCGGTGAATGTGAGGAGCCGGAGCCCGGAGCGGAGAGACTGCGGCCGCCCTCTGGGATGCGCTCAGGGCGCGAGTTTATTAATGAGCCGCCAGCGCGTGAGGTGAGGGGATATTTCACCGCGCTCTTCACGTGCTCCCTGAACTTGGACTGGGTCGCCGCGTAAATAAATGTGTTGGTGCAGCAGCTGAGATTACTCAGCAACATCCCGACGTAGTTAAAGATTAATTGGGAATCATTCCGATCATTCCCAATCCCTGTGATCTGATAATAGACGAAGTTTACAACCAGCGTCAGCCACAGGAGGATGAAGCTGCCGGAGATGGTGAAGAGTAAAACCACAGACCTCCTCCTGCTCTCCATCTCCGGGGTCACTGCGCTTCTCCCCCTCGTGCTCTGACCCCTCAGCCCCTGACGACCCGACTGGCCACTAAAATGTGCCGGACTGTCAGTGCGTTGAGCAGCAGGATCACAGCGAAAGGGAGGAACGGAGTTATAACCGTGTCGGTCCAGTCAAATGCCACCCACCCGGGGTAAGTGTGAACACTGTCCACCAGGACACAGCCCCACGGGACATTGTCGATGGTTGTCCAGTGTTCCAGTGTGAAGTAGCGGGGAACGTTTTTCAGACAGAGCAGAACGCCGGCTGTTGCGAGAACCGCAGGCCGCAGTTTTTCCGGTTGCAATATTTAGTTTCAGCTTCTGGCAACAAATGGCGACAAAGCGATCAAAGGTGAAAGTGACGGTGAACCAGACAGAACAGTCTGCAGCTGAATGCCTCAGTACAGCGTTAACACGGCACACAGGGGTGATGGACAGGAAACTCCAATAAAAGTAAGGGTATCGGATCCGATACAAAATGACCGCGGTGATCAGGGCGAGTAGATCGGCCGCTGTCATGGCCACCAGGTAGCGAGTGGTGCAGGTGGAGAGGCCGCACTTTCCCCGCGACAGGATCACAATCGCCACTAAATTCACTGCGGAAAGAGAAGGGGAGCGGACACTCGGGCATTACTAAACACGGTCTCCGGGGCTGAACACCGGCTGCGCTTTCAGCTGGAGATCAGGAGTGTTGGATTCGGTTGCACGGCTGCAGGTTTAACAATGTCAGACCCGGCTCCGATTGTGCCCGACCTGCCTGCTTCAGGGGAGAGGAGATAAGGCGACGGGCGGGGTAAAAGGGCGGGGAGGGAACGAGCAGCCGCCCGCTACAATAGGCGGAATGGTCCTGTCTACAGTTAACCCGTCTCACAGTCTCTGATGGGGCCGGTTTCACAGACTTAACCGTGACCGGCCGCGTTTAACCCGGGCTCTGGGAACTCGGCATCTGATGGGGACGAGAAGGGTTCCAGAGGGAAGGCAGGGACAACTTAGGATCCGGCAGCAGAGTGGCTCCGTTAATGGATTCATTCCACACTGAGTTCAGGTCGGTAACAACACACGCGGTAGATCCGCGGCCACTGGTTCAGGAGATCGATCCAATTATTGACCAACAGGTGGAGGAATCCGACTGTGACAGACTCCAGAGCGAGACGTGTCCACAGGAGCGGGTGTTCACTCTGATCAATAACTCAGACACAGTGAACTTCACAATGTAAACCCCTTCCAGTCACACGCACCGTCCCGGAGAGCTGCCTGTCCCGAGCACTGGGACAACTCTGGGCATGGTCGTGATTTATTCAGGGAATTGATTGAGAAACTCCAAAGAGTGGGAATTGTGGCGATACTGGGGGATGGAAATTGGGGAGCGGCATTGTTCCAGCAAAGGGGATAATGTTTCAAACTCCATCAGGTCCAACTCTCCGCCTCGTGTTGTTTGTCTGATTTCATTCAATTCGCTTCACTCACTAAGGCAATCCAGGGACCCCTCTCAGGGCTTCTGCTGCCCAGTTTGAAGGTGGACTTGGGCGACATTGTATCCACAGGTTGAGGAATTAGATCAACAAATCACCTCGCACTAAAGTGGCCCCTCCACTCTGCTTCACCACTCAATATGATCGCGGCTTAACTGACTGCAACCTCACCCCCACACTCCAGGCGAGGCCGGTAACCATTCACTCCTTGCTTGCCTGCAGTGGGTCTGATTTTGCGCCGGGACAATAACATTCTCTGCCTTCGTCACCTCTGAGGAGGAACAAGCCAAAGACTCACGACACTCAGAGAACAGAAACATTGTGGCTTCAGAATTGTCCGAAACCCAAATAACACAGCGAATGATGTGGCACATCTCCCTCCTCCCTTTCTCTCTCCCTCCTCCCTTTCTCTCTCCCTCCATCCTTACTGCTGTCGCTCTCTCTGAAATATCACTCTCTCCTACCATCTCTATTCTTTCTCTCGGCTCCGCCATCTCTCTATCAACCTCTCTCTCCTAACCCCCCTCCCTCTCACCCCCATTGCATTTATCCCTCCGTTTCTTTCTAACTATCTGACCCTTCCATCGCTCCGTTTTGCCTACCCACGCGATCTGAACTCCTCTCTCTTTTCATGTTCCCACTCTCCCTTTGTTACTTAACTCTCCCTCCATCTCTTCTTTCGTCTTCTCCGCTATCTCTTCCTTTCATCACTGTACTCCCTATCTGTCTCTCTCTTTTCCTCAACACTCCTCCTGCTCGCCCTCACTTCTCTCTCCAAGGCCTTTCTTGGGAAGTGCGGTTAAAACGGCTAGCCACCATGGGATGTCTCTCTACCCCGTTTCCTCACACTTCAATAGCCCTTCCAGGTGCGACAGATGTTCACCTGCACCTCCTCTAATCTCATCTACTGCATTTGGTGTTCCAGATATGGCCTCCTTTACATCGGCGTGGTGAAATGGAGACTCGGCGACCGTTTTGTCGAACACTCACCCTCGTTCTGCTAAGGCTTGCCGTATCTCCCCGTTGCAAGCCATTGTAACTCCCCCTCGGACACTGACCTTTCTGTCCTGGGCCTCCACCAGCGCCAGAGAGGTTACATTAAAACAGAAAGAACGCCGCTTCATAGTCCGCTTGGTAACCTTGCAACCTAATGGTATGAACATTAGCAAATGCCAGGTAACTAACGTGCAACTTCACGCTTTTCCCTCGCTCTATCTCTTCCTTCACGCGGACTCGCACTTGTTAATCCCCTCCACCTCCATCTTCAACCGATATTCCCTCCTCTCTCTTTATAATTCCAACCTGCACAATCCTTATCTCGCAACTTTTATCTTTTAACCTCTGGTCTCAACCACCTAACTATTAAAACGGTATTCACCCACTCATCATTCAACTCGCTTTGTCCTGCTGTTCCAGCCTTCTCCAGCTTCCCACCACAATCAGTCTGAAGAAGCGTCTCGAACCGAACTTCCCCCATCCATGTCCTTGGCAGGCTTAGCCAGATCAGCGTGCCCTCTACAACTCTCACCAACTTCGACAGATGCACCATAGAAAGTATTTTATCAAGATGCATCACAGCTTGGTTTGGGAACAGCTCCATACAAGAACGCCAGAAATTGCTGCGAATTGTCCAGACCATCACACAAAGCAACCTCCCATATATTGACTCAATTTATAAACCACGCTTCCTCGGCAAGGCCAGCAGCATAATCAAGAACGAGTCGCACCATTGCCACTCCTGCTTCTCCTCTGTCCCATCAGGTAAAATGCACAGAAGTGTGAAAATGCACACCTCCAGTTTCAGGGACAGTGTCTTCCCAGCTGTTATCAGGCAACGGAATCATCCCACCACAACCAGAAAGCAGTGCTGAATTATTATCTACCTCTGTTGATCCTCGGACTATCCTCGATCGGATTTTGCAGGCTTTACCTTGCACTGAGCGTTATCCCCTTATCATGTATCTATACTCTGTAAATGGATCGACTGTAATGAAGTATTTTGTTTCCATTGACTGGGTAGCACGCAACAAAAGCTTTTCACGGTACCTCGGTACACGTGACAATAAACTGCACTGAACTGACATACTCAACTAGATTTCTCCAGAGGTGTAGCCTGATTCGCATTGGATATTGATTGTGTGTGACAGTGTGAGTGTGCGAGTCCGTGCAAGAGTGTGTTAGCACGTGTATGCGAGTGTGAATGTGTGAGATTGTGCACATGAGTCGGTGTGTGTGCGTATGCGTTAATGTATGCGGCTGCAGGAATTTCAATGATTCAGTGATACCTTATTATCACGTACCCAGGTAGAGTGAAATGCTTAGTTTTGCAGACAACCCGGTAACATCATGTAGCAGACCTCACCTAGGCGGTACACAAGAGTCGCCACACTTTGACGCCGACAAAGTTACAAACGTTGGCCGGGTAGTTCTATCTCCTGCCTGCCGCCGCACCGCGGGTCGCCCCTTCGTTCTCGGCGGCGCTCCTCGCTCTCCAACGGTCCACCTCGCTCTCTGCGGTTCCTCGCGGCTCCCACCGCGCTCCCGAGGCGCGGTCCTCATCGCCATTCACGGTGGGCGAGCCGGGACGACCGGGCCGACTGAAGGGCTTGGCCCCGCTCACCGGGACACTCCCGGCCACACTGCGCTGCGCTGCTCGACGCGACCATCCAAGGATAAACTCAATCCCAAAATGTGCGCGTGTGCATGCGGGTAGAGTATGTAAGAGTGCCTATATTTGTGTGTGTGTGTGTGTCCGTCTGTGCGAATGCGTGAGTGTGCATGTGTGCGTGTGAGTGTGTGAGCATTAGTAAGTGTGGATGCAAGTGCGATTGAATGTATCTGTGTCTCTGTGGGAGAGTGCATGAGGGTTTGTGAAGGACCGTGTTTGCGTCTGTGCGTGTGTGTGGCTGTTTGTGAGAATGTGAGAGAATATGTGGGATGTGAGTTTGTCAGTGTTTGAGCATGTAATTCTTTGATAGTGTGTGTGCGTGTGTGTGTGTGTGTGTGCGTAAGTGTGTGGGAGAGTATATGATGTTGTTGGCAGAGAATGTGTTCGTGTGTAAGTGTGTGATAAGTGCATGTCTCTTAGTGCTAGTGCGTGTGAATATCTGTTAGTGTGTGTGTGTCTTCGTGCGCGGGTATGTGTGTGCGTGTTTGACTGTGTTTGAGGGTGTGAACATGTGTGTTTGTAATGATGTAATGGCATACTGTGGGTTTTAGTGACGACGTGACACGCTGTGAGGCATTACTGATGGAGTGACGCACTGTGCAGTGGAACTGATGGAGTGACATAATGTATGGTAGTAATGGTGGATTATCACACTGGGTTGGTACAGATGGAGTGGCACACTTTGAAGTTGTATTGATGAAGTGACACGCTGCGCAGTAGTAATGATGGAGTTACACACTGGGCAGTGCACTGATGGAGTGACACACTGTGGAGGTAGTACTGATGGAGTGACACAATGTGGGGGTAGTACTGATGGAGTGACACAATGCGCTGTGTTGTTGTTGTTGTTCGTCCTTCTGGTTCGAAGATGACCATGATTTCACTTTCAGTTGGAGGATTGGTGACTGTCGGTCCTGAAGTGACTGGTGAGGCCAATCCGGGCCCGGAAGGCACGCCCACACGTAGGACACAAGTGGATGGGTGCTGCAGTTGAAGTGGAGGTAGCCCGGGCCTTGCGCGCGGTGCGTTTCCTCTGGGCCTCTGCAGTGCATCTGTTCTCTGCTGCACGGGCTCCTGTGGTGAGCTTGCTACGCCAGGTTGGGACGGTCCAGAGCAAGAGACTTCCAAGTGCTGAGGTTGACGGCCAAGTCTTTGAGGGACACTTTGAGGCAGTCCTTAAACCGTTTCTTCTGTCCTCCTACTGAGCGCTTGCCCTGACACAGTTCCCCATACAGAAGTTGTTTTGGCAGTCGACTCTCGGGCGTTCTGACGACATGGCCTGCCCATCTGGCTTGGGCTTTCCGTAGGACGATGTGGACGCTGGAGATTCCGGCCCGTTCCAAGACCTCTTTGTCGGGAATTTTGTCCTGCCACCTGATGTGAAGGAGTCTCCGTAGGCAGCTCAAGTGAAAGTGGTTGAGCTGTTTGGCATGTCTGCTGTAGACAGTCCAGTTCTCACTGGCATAGAGAAGAGTGGTGAGTACCACTGCACGGTAGACCTTCAGCTTGGTGGTAAGGCTGAGTCCTCTCCGCTCCCAAACATTCCCACGGAGTCGCCCAAAGGCAGCACTGGCCTTGGCCATTCTGTTGTTGACCTCAGCGTCAATGTTCACCACTCGCGAGAGTGTACTGCCCAGATAGGTAAATCTGTCGACTGCCTGTAGGTTCTGCCCCTTCACCGTGATGTGTGGTTCCTGGTAGGGCTTTCCAGGCGCGGCTAGTACATAACTTCAGACGTTTTGGTGCTAATGGAGAGACCAAAGTTGTCACAGGCCTGTGAGAAGCTGTCCATTTCATGGTGAATTTTCTGTTCTGTGCTGACGTTGAGGGCGCAGTCACCAGCAAACAAGAAATCTCTGATGATGGTCTCCTTCACCTTTGTAACAGCTTGCAGGCGCCTGAGGTTGACCAGCCGTCTGTCAGTTCCTGTACCTGATGTGTATTCCATCCTGGCAGTCACAGAAGGCATCAGTCAGCATGGCAGAGAAGACCATGATGAAGAGTGTAGGGACAAGAACACAACCTTGCTTCACGCCGTTTGTCATTGGAAAGGCTTCCGTCTCCATCATCTAGCACTTTCACTATCATGCCGTCATGGAACTGCCGGACAATCGTGATGAACTTGCTGGGACGGTCAAACATCTGCATTATCCACAAGCCATCTCTGCTGACAGTGTCGAAGGCCTTTGTCAGATCGACGAAGGTCACGAACAGGTCGCTGTGCTGCTCTTGGCAT
Organism: Rhinoraja longicauda; assembly: GCF_053455715.1. NCBI lineage: Eukaryota > Metazoa > Chordata > Chondrichthyes > Rajiformes > Arhynchobatidae > Rhinoraja > Rhinoraja longicauda. The sequence goes on from NW_027601408.1 coordinate 39,815, forward strand.
TTTTCCTGGAGTTGGCGTGCAGCAAATATCATGTCGACAGTTCCACGCCCAGCACGGAAACCACACTGGCTTTCTGGAAGGAGCCCTGCTCAAGGTGTTGAATGAGACGGTTGAGCAGGATGCGAGCCAAGATCTTCCCAGCCATGGAGAGGAGGGAGATGCCTCGATGATTGTCGCAAGACTGGCGGTTGCCTTTCCTCTTGTAGATGTGGACTATGCTGGCATCTTTCAGCTGTTGTGGGACCTTTCCTTCATTCCACATGGACTGGAAGAGTTCAGACAGCTTCTGCGTCATGACAGGGCCTCCTGCTTTGAACACTTCAGCACTACACTGTAGTACTGATGGAGTAACACCAGTTGATGCAGTTCGTGTGGATTGACACACTGTGGGTTGGTACAGATGGAGTGACACACTGCAGTAGTACTGATGAAGTGACACACTTTGCAGTAGTTCTGATGGAGTTATACACCGTGGGCCTCTACTGATGTAGTGACACACTGCGGGTAATACTGATGGAGTGACACAATGAGTAGTACTGTTGTTATGACAAACTGTAGAGTAGTACTGACGAAGTGACACACAGTGGAATAATACTGATTTAGTGACAAATTGTGAGGTAGTTCTGTTGTAATGACATACTGTGGGGAAGAATTGATGGACTGACACCCTGGGGTCGCACTGATATAGTTCCACACTGAAGTAGTACTGACGGAGTGACAAACTGTGTGGTAGTACTCATGTCATTGCATCTGTACTACCACGCAGTTTGCCACTCCATCACCCCACCCCTTGGGGTAAAACTGGTGGAGTGACACGCTGTGGAGTAGTACTGATGGAGTGACACACTGCGCGGTTGTACTGATGGAGTGACATACTTCGGTGTAGTGCTGATTGAATGACACACTGGGGGTAGTATAGACAGAATGGCGCACAATGGGCGAGTACTGAAGTATTGACACAATGTTCGGTGGTACTGTCGGGTTGCACATTGTGACTTCCACACTGAAGTTGGACTGACGGTGGGGCAGTACAGGTGGAGAGTTACACTGATGGGTAATACTAATTGAATGAGTCTGTGTGGTTGTACAAAATGGAATAACAAGCTTAAGGCAGTACTGATGGAATGCATCACTGTGGTGTAATACTGATGGAATAACATATTGTAGGGTAGTACTGATGGAGTGACTCGCTCCAGTGTTATACTGATGGAGTGTAACACTGTGGAGTAGTACTGGTGTAATGACGTACTGTGGAGGTGTATTGATGGAATGACATACTGTGGGGCAGCACGGATGTAATAGCACATTCTGTTGGAGTGACGCAGTAATACTGATGGATTGACACGCTCTGCGGTAGTACTGTTGCGATGAAAAACTCTGGTGAAATAGTGATGGAATTACACACTATGGAGTCGCTGCGATGGGTTAGCACACTGTGGGGTATTGAGGATGGAATGGCAGATTTGAGCAAGTCCTGATGTTGTGAAACACTTTGGGGAGTACTTATGGAAGAACATACTGCGGGGAGCATTGATGGAGTGACACGTTCTAGAGTTGCACTGGAGTGACATTATGTTGGGCAGTGCTGATGGAGTGTAACACCATGGAGTTGTATTGATGCAGTGAGACACTGTGTGGTTTCACCGACGGAGTGACACACTGAGCGGTAGTACTATTGTGATGACAAACTGTGGTGTAGTACTAATGCAGTGACACACTGTTTGGTAATACTGATGGAATGACACAATTTGTGGCAGCACTTATGGAGTGACCCACTGGGATAGTCCTGATTGAATGATAAACATCGGGTGGTGCTAATGGCGTGAGGCATTGTGGGGAAATACTAATAGAGTGAAACTGTGGGGAATTACTGATGGAGTGACACAGTGAGATAGGGCTGATGGACTGACATACTGTGGGGATTCCTGATGGAATCACACGCTGCATGGTAGTACTGATGGAGTGATAATGGATTGTTCTGATGGAGTGACAAACGTACTGATGCAATGATAACCCGAGTGATATTCCTGATGGTGCGATGCTCTATGGGGAGGCACTGATGGAGTGGCACAGTGTAGGGTAGTACAGATGGAGTAACAGACTATATTTTATTACTGATGCAGTGGTATACTGTGGGTAGTGCTGGTGGAGTGACACATTTTGAGGTAGTACTGATGGAATGGCACACTATGTGGCAGTTCTGACGCAATAGCATATTGTGGAATAGTACTGATTGTGTGACACCCTGCGGTGTAGTACTGTTGGATAGACATATACCAGAGTAATACTGGTGGATTGAAGCACTGTGGGATAGTACTGATGGAAGGACGCATTCTGTAGTATTGATGGAGCGACACACCGTTGGATAGTACTTATAGTGTGACACCCTGTGTCGTAGTACAATAAGGGGACGTGGCTGCGTTCTGCAGCTGCGGCTCACCGGCAGTCTCTCTGTCTTTTGTTTTGTTTTGTATATTGTCATCGTTTAAATGTACGTGTTGATCTATTTTTAACTCTGTTTATGTGGGGGGTGGTGGGGGTGGGGGTGGCGGAAACCTTTTTTTCCAATCTCCTCCTCAACGGAGATGCGACCTTTCCCGTGTCAAGTCTCCGTTCGCGCTATGGCCTAACACCGTGGAGTCGGCGGCCTCCAGCTGGGATTGACCTTGAAGACTCCGGTCGCAGGGCCTGGACTTACCATGTCGGAGGCTTCGGCCGTGGGCCCTGCGGACCGCAACATCTTTAGTTGGCAGGTCCCTGGCTGGCGACCGGCTTTCGGGAGCACCAGCCGTAGCAGCTTCGACCACCCCAGAGCGCGAGGTTTGAATGACCCGCTCGCAGGCCCTTCATCGCCCTGCGTGGCCTGGCCGCGGCACTTCCTATCGCCCGGTGGGGGCTCAGGACCTTCATAGGCCTGCTCGGCTCGACCTGGGACTTTCCATCGCCCGGTGGGGGCTTCAAAAGTCGGGAGCCTCGATCGCCTCGTGGCACCACGGGAGAAGGATGAGGAGGAGATAAGACTTTTCTTTGCCTTCCATCACAGTGACGGTGTGCCTGGAACAATCACTGTGATGGCTATTTGTGTTAAAATTGTAATTGTGTGTCTTGTGTTCTTTATTGTCTACTGCCGGACCCTGACGTGAGAGGAGGCTGGCGCTATTTGTTCGCCGCTTCTCGTCAGGACAGTTCGTCTGTTTGTTTTTCTGTCATGACTGTTTTTGTAAAGCGTCTTTGAGCACTAGGAAAAGCGCTATATAAAATAAATGTTTATTATTATTATTATTATTATTATTATTATTATTATTATTATTATAATGGAATAATGCACAAGGTGGTACTGATGTTGAAAAACACTGTGGGTGTGTATTGATGGAATGGTATATAGTGCGGTAGTACCAATGAAGTGACACGCTCTGGGGTTATACTGATGGAGTGACATATTGTGTTCTAGTAATGATCGTCTAACACACTGTAGGCTTGTATTGATGGAGTGATCACCAGTGGGGTTGTACTAGTAAAGTGACAAACTGTGGGCAGGTACTGATGGAGTAAAACATTTTGGTGTATTACTGACAGAGTGACACAGTGTGCGGTAGTACTGATGGTACAGCGATATGGTAGTACAGATGTCGTGGCACACTGTCGGATAGTATTAATGGTGTGAAACTAAATGGGGCAGTACTGATGTAATGACACATTATAGTTTAGTTCTGATGGAGTGACACATTGAGGGGGAGAACTGATCAAATGACGCACTGTGGGATAGTACTGATGGAATGACTATCCATTTGCTAGTACAGATGCAATGGCATTCTATGGGGTAGTACCGAATGAATGACACGTTCTGATGCAGTGATGATGAAGTAACCGACGATGTGGTAGTACTGATGGAGTGACACGCTGAGCACATGGTATTGGAGGTAGTGTACTGAAATGGATAGAAAGTTGGTTGACAGACAGAAAGCAAAGAGTGGGGATAAACGGGTTCCTTTCAGAATGGCATGAAGTGACTAGTGGGGTACCGCAAGGCTCGTTGTTGGGACCGCAGCTATTTACAATATACATCAATGACTTGGATGAAGGGATTAAAAGTACCATTAGCAAATTTGCCGATGATACAAAGCTAGGTGGCAGTGTGAACTGTGAAGAAGATGCTATGAGGTTGCAGGGTGACTTGGACAGGTTGTGTGAGTGGGCGGATGCATGGCAGATGCAGTTTAATGTAGATAAGTGTGAGGTTATCCACTTTGGTGGTAAGAATAGGAAGGCTGATTATTAGCTGAATGGTGTCAAGTTAGGAAAAGGGGACGTACAACGTGATCTGGGTGTCTTAGTGCATCAGTCACTGAAAGGAAGCATGAAGGTACAGCAGGCAATGAAGAAAGCCAATGGAATGTTGGCCTTCATAACAAGAGGAGTTGAGTATAGGAGCAAAGAGGTCCTTCTGCAGTTGTACAGGGCCCTAGTGAGACCGCACCTGGAGTACTGTGTGCAGTTTTGGTCTCCAAATTTGCGGAAGGATATTCTTGCTATTGAGGGCGTGCAGCGTAGGTTTACTAGGTTAATTCCCGTAATGGCAGGACGGTCATATGTTGAAAGACTGGAGCGACTAGGCTTGTATTCACTGGAATTTAGAAGGATGAGGAGAGATCTTGTCGAAACGTATAAGATTATTAAGGGGTTGAACACGTTAGAGGCAGGAAACATGTTCCCAATGTTGGGGGAGTCCAGAACAAGGGGCCACAGTTTAATTAAGGGGTAGGCCATTTAGAACTGAGATGAGGAAAAAGAATTTCAGTCAGAGAGTTGTGAATCTGTGAAATTCTCTGCCTCAGAAGGCAGTGGAAGCCAATTCTCTGAATGCATTCAAGAGAGAGCTAGATAGAGCTCTTAAGGATAGCGGAGTCAGGGGGTATGGGGAGAAGGCAGGAACGGGGTACTGATTGAGAATGATCAGCCATGATCACATTGAATGGCGGTGCTGGCTCGAAGGGCCGAATGGCCTCCTCCCGGCCTCCTCCTGCACCTATTGTCTATTGTCTAGCTAGAGACATAGGCATCTCTCTATGCGGTGCGCTCCCTCTCTCTCGAGGCCCGCAGATGGAGATCTAGCTATACCTAGGTTTGTAGATAGCTACCTAGCAAATTAATTGCCAGACAGGGCGCTCACAATGGCTATATATCTAGATGACTGGATGACTAGATACCTAAATGGCTATCTGGCTAGACGGATGAAAGGCTAGTTGGCTACATGTCTAATTGACCAGCTGGGAAGCTGGCTGGCTGGGTAGATGGCGAGCTGAATAACACCAGATGGGTAGGTCGTCAGATAACGAGATGGCTTGATGAGTAGATGGCTAGAAGGCTTGATGGCCAGCTGGCTACATAGTTAGATAGATAGATAGCTATGCAGCTAGCTAGATTGATAACTACATGGCTAAATAGCTAGATAGTTGGATAGCAATAGGAGATATGTAAATCGCTAGATGGCCAGATTAAGAAATAAACAGCTAGATTGATTGTTACAGAGACAAATGGATAGATAGCTCCGTAATTAGATCATTGGATAGCTAGCTAGACTGCTAGCTATACAGCTGAATAGCTGGATATTCAGATTGCTAGCCAACGGGGTAGATAACTGGGGAGATATCTAAATATATAGTTAACTATAGAGTAAGATAGCTAGCTAGGTAAATAGTTAGGAGTGTGCATAGCTAGGTGACTAGCTCGATAGAGAGATAGATAGCATGCTAGCTAGTTAGAGAGGTAGCTATTTAGCCTGTTAACTATACAGCTGGACAGCTGGATGGATAGTCAAATTGATAGGTTGCTGGATCCCTGAATAGGCGGAAAGCTGCTTTACTAGTTAGCATGACAGCTAGATAGCTGGATATCAAGTTATGTAGATTGATAGTCAGCGGCAAAGACAGCCAGAGAGCGTGTTAGCTCTCTACATAGCTAAATAGCTGCATTGCTCGATAGCTTGAACGTGAGACAGATGGGTGGCGAGATAGCTGGATCTCTGCACAGCAAAATAGTTAGGTAGTTTTGTAGGCAACTCTTTGTGGAGTGCCCTCTCTCGCTCACTCGCTTTCTGGCGGCCGCGTGAAAGGGAGAACGAGAGAGTCCTAGTTGGATCCAGCTAGATAGGTGCTAAATCTCTGTAAAACTCACTTACGATCTGTCTACTGAGCCATCTACTGGTGTGGCTGGCTAGATGCCTAGCTCACTAGCCATCTAGCAAAGCTCTACCAAGCTAAACCGCTATCTGGCCGCCAAAGCGGTTGGCTAACAATCTACTAATCTAGTTATCTCTCTGCCTAGCCATCAGGCTCGTTAGCGACCTAGCTATGTAGCTACCAAAATATCTAACTCTGTAGCTATCAATCCAGCTATCTCGAGAGCTATATTGCTAGCCAGCAGGATAGACTGCCAGACAGCGTGTGAGCTATCTCGATAGCAAGATAGCGAACTACCTAGATAGCTATCTACATGCAATACTAGAAAGCTGGACATCTGTATGGCGAGATAGCTGGATATATTGATAGTAAGATAGGTAGCTCTCTATCTAGGCAGCTATTTGAGGGGTGCGCTCTCTCTCTCATCCTCTGTGTGCCTCGTGAGAGAGGGAGATCTTGTTAGATCCAGCTAGATAGATAGCTACCTAGCACGTGAGATAGCTGGGTAGTTAGGAAAATAACTGCAGATGCTGGTACAAATCGAAGGTTTCACAAAATGCTGGAGTAACTCAGCAGGTCAGGCAGCATCTCGGAGAGAGGGAATGGGTGACGTTTCGGGTCGAGACCGAAGAAAGGTCCCGAACAGAAACGTCACTCATTCCCTCATTTTGTGATACCCAGCTAGATAGTTAGATTGCTAACTAAATAGCTATACGTATAGATGACTAGTTAAGATGGCTAGATGGCTGGATGGTTAGATCGCTTGAAAGGTAGATGGCTATTTGGCGAGACGGTTAGAAGGCTAGTTGGGGAGAGGTAAAGGGACAGGTGTTGATCGAGGGGGAGGTAAAGGGACAGGTGTTGGTCGCGTGGGGAGTTAAAGGGACAGGTGTTGTTCGAGGGGCGAGTCCCTTTACCTCCCCCCTCAAATCCATCCAAGGACCCAAACATTTTTTCCAGGTGAGGCAGATGTTCACCTGCACCTCCTCCAACCTCATCAACTGTATCCACTGTCCCAAGTGTCAACGTCTCTCAATCGGCGACACCAAGCGCAGGCTCGGCGATCGTTTCGCTGAACACCTCCGCTCAGTCCGTCTCAACCAAACTGATTTCCCGATGGCTCAGCATTTCAACTCCCGCTCCCATTCCCAATCTGACTTTTCTGTCCTGGGCCTCCTCCATTGTCAGAGTGAGGCCCAGCGCAAATTGGAGGAACAGCACCTCATATTTCGCTTGGGTAGTTTACACCTCAGCGGTATCAACATTGACTTGTCTAACTTCAGATAGTCCCTGCTTTCCCTCTCAATCCTCTCCCCTTCCCAGTTCTCCTACCAGTCTTCATGTCTCCGTCTATATCCCATCTTTGTCCGGCCCCATCCGGTGATATCAGTCTGAAGAAGTGTCTCGACCCCCGAAACGTCACCCATTCATTCTCTCCTTAGATGCTGCCTGACCCGCTGAGTTACTCCAGCATTTTGTCTACCTTAGCTAGATAGCTAATCAGGTAGATATATAAATATATTGATAGCTACAGATCGAGATGGCTAGATAGCCACATAGCTAGATAGTTAGATAGCTAGAGAGCTAGCGTGGCTTATAACAATTAGCTGGATAAAGAGATGGGCGGCACGGTGGCGCAACGATAGAGTTGCTGCCTTACAGCGAATGCAGCGCCGGAGACTCAGGTTCGAATCTGACTACGGGTTCTGTACTGTAAGGAGTTTGTACGTTCTCACCGTGACCTGCGTGGGGTTTCTCCGAGATCTTCGGTTTCCTCCCACACTCCAAAGACGTACAGGTATGTAGGTTAATTGACTGGGTGAAATGTAAAAAATTGTCCCTAGTGTGTGTAGTATCGTGTTAATGTGCGGGGATCGCTGGGGCGGCGCGGACTTGGTGGGCCGAAAAGGCCTGTTTCCGCGCTGTATCTGAAATATGAAATAATAATATGAAATAGCTAGACTGCGTCGGGAATCGCATTTCTGCGCACATTTTCTCAATGACATTTGTAAAAGTTTTGACGTCGTCGTTCGGGTCAGTTGTCGAATCCTTGAATAGCGACCAGTGTTAGAGCTCTAGGGGCGAGCGGAATCAAGGGATTTGTGGAGAAGGCATGCACAGGTTACTGAGTGTGCATGATCAGCCATGATCACACTGAATGGCGGTGCTGGCTCGAAGGGCCAAAGGGCATCCTCCTGCACCCATTTTCTATGTTTTCTATGTCTATAGACTCCGTCCAATCCCGGAGTAAGTAATGAGTTCATAAGTTCATACGTCATTTGAGTAAGTCACTCGGCTCACCGAGTCTGCTCCGCCATTCGATCATGGCTGCCCTATCTTTCCCACTCAAACCCAACCCCAACTTTGACACTCTTACTAATCACGGACATGTCAATCCCCAATTTCAAAACCTGTTAATTCCCCAATGACGGCCTCCAGAGGCGTCTGTGGCAGCATTCCCCAGATTCACCACACTCTGACTAGCCTCAGAATAAAACGACATACATTTAAAATGAGATGATGAGGGATTTATTTCGTAAGAAGGTGGTAAATCTTTGGAATTCTGCCACAGACAGCTGTAGAAACCGTCATTGAGTATTTTTAAATCGGAGCTGGACATGGTCGTGATTCGTAAGAGTATCGACAATTACGGGGAGACGGTAGGAGAACGGAGTTGAGTAGGAGCGATAGGTGAGCCATGATAGAATGCAGGAGTGGACTCGATGGGTCTTGGTGCAATAACTCTGCTGCTATGACTTTTGTACCCAGTGTTCTTCTTTATCAGTGCACTGCAGCATCCTCACACAGCGCACCCCAATGGATGTACTGTAGCAATAGACTGTCACATCGCTCTCCTGTGGACGAACATCAGCAGCACACGGCATCATCCTCACACAGCGCACCCCAGTGGATGTACAGTGGGAATATACTGTCATGGCGCCCTCCCCTGGATGAACTTCAGCAGCACACGGCAACATCCACACAGAGCGCACCCCAGTGGATGTACAGTAGCAATAGACTGTCACGTCGCCCTCCCCTGGATGAACATCAGCAGCACACGGCAACATCCACACACAGCGCCCTCCCGTGGATGAACATCAGCAGCGCACGGCAACATCCACACGCAGCGCACTTCAGCATGTACAGTGAGAATATACTGTCACAGCGCCCTCCCGTGGATGAACATCAGCAGTACAATGCAACATCGAGGCACAACAGCCCTCACTGTCTGTACAAGATAAGTGCATCGCAGCATCAGCATTGCTTATGATGAACCTTGAGTTCCCAATGCGAAACACGCAAATCGTGGTAGTACGTTTAGAGTAATAAATAAGGCACGTAGAATGCTTTCTATAGTTGACCGAGTCATTGAATATGAGTCAGATGTCAATATTCAACTTTAGAGAAATTTACTTCGGCCGCTTTTGCAGCATTGTGTAGTTATGTTCTCTCTCGTACACAAAGGATATGGGCGCTTCGGAAATCGTGTTCAAGACGTTTACAAGAACATCGCCTGGAGCGTATGAACAACCAGACGTTGGACTGATTCATCGGAGTTCGGGCAGTAACCTGATAGATCGATAGCAAATTATGAGAGGCAAAGATATGGTGAACAGTCAGAACATTCCTCTCGAGATGGAAATATCAAGTATTGAAGGCCACCCCTTTATGGTGAAAGGGATGAAGTTTAAACGAGGGGTGCGGGGAAAGCAAGGGGCAGTAAGTGCATCGAACGCAATACCGCAGGTGGGCATTGGGTGATAAGGAATAGGAGTAGAATTAGACCATTCGGCCAATCGTCTTATCCGCCAATCTTTTTCCCTCCAAACCCCATTCTCCGGCCTTCTCCCCATAACTTCTGATACCTGTATTAGTCAAGAATCTTTCTGTCTACGCCTTTAAATATCCAATGACGTGACCTACACGGCCTGTTGTGGCAAATAATTCCACAAATTCATCACCTTCTGAATAAATAAATTTCTGATCATCTTCAAAAGAGAACGTAGATTAATTCTGAGGAAATGATCTCTTGTCCGAGACGCTCCCACAAGTGGAAACATACTTTCCACATCCACTTGATCGAAACCATTCACATATCTGTATGTTTCAAAGAGGTCCACCCTTATACTTCTAAACTCCGAGTGCAAGCCGGGAGCTGACCAAACGATCGCCATAGGTTAACTTATTGCTGGGATCATTATTGTAATCCTCCTCTGGACCCTCTCCAGAGCCAGCACACCTTTCCTCTGATATGGTGCCCAGAATTGCTCACAATATTCCAAATGCGGCCTTCACAGCGCCTTGTATAGTCTCAGCATTACATCCGTGTTTCTGTATACGTCCTCTTGAAATAAATGCAAGCATTGAGTTTGCATCCATTAGACAATAGACAATAGACAATAGGTGCAGGAGTATACCATTCGGCCCTTCGAGCCAGCACCACCATTCCATGTGATCATGGCTGATCATTCTCACCGATTCAACTTGCAGATAAAACTTTGGGGAATCCTTAACCAGCACTCCCAAGTCCCTTTGCACTTCCGATTTATGGATTATTTCCCCACATAGCCAATAGTCTACGCCATTATTCCTACTAACAAAATGCAGTACTCCGCACTTTCCTAGACTATATTCCATCTGCCACTTCTCTGCACATTCCCCCAACATGTCCAAGTCCTACTGCGGAGTCCCTGCTTTCGGGTCGAGACCCTTCTTTAGACTGATGTCGGAGAGGTCGGCGGGAAAGAGATAAAATTTTGTTGGAGACAGTGAGACTGGTGGGATAACTGGGAAGGAGGAGGGGTGGAGAGGGAGGGGAAGCAATGGCTAATTGAAGTTAGAGAAGTCAATGTTCATATCGCTGGTATGTTTGCTGCCCAAGCTAAGTATGAGGTGCTGTTCCTCCAATTTGCGCTGGGCCTCACTCTGACAATGGAGGATGCCCAGGACAGAAAGTTCAGATTGGGAATGGGGGAGCGGGGGTGAGTTAAAGTGCTGAGCAACCGGGAGATCAGGTACGACTGTGTGGAGCTGTTCAGCGAAACGATCGTCGAGCTTGCGCTTGGTCTCTCCGATGTCACTCCAGCAGTACTATCCCACAGTATACCGTTACACCAGTACTACCCCACAGTGCGTCACTCCATCTGTACTATCCAACAGTATACCATTGCACCAGTACTACCCTACAGTGCGTCACTCCATCAGTACTACGGCAGAGTGTCACTACCAATTCCATCCCACATTATGTCACGACAACAGTACTACCGCATAGTGTGTCACTCCATCCGAACTACCCCAGAATGTGCCATTACTTCAACACTACCCTACGTTAGGTTACTCCATCAATACTACTTCACAGTCTGTCACTCCATCAGTACTACATGTTACTCCATTAGTCGTACCCAAGAGCGTGTCACTCTCATCAGTACAACCCCACAGTATGTCATTCCATCATTTCTTCCCGACGGTGTTTCACTGTGTCAGTACCAACTTAAGTATGTAATTTCATCAGTTCTACCCACAGTTTTTCACCCCTTCAATAATACCATCGAATGTGTCACTATATCAGTACTACCCCAAAATATACCAGTCCTTCACTACTACCCCACAGGATGCTAATCCATAAGTATTATCGCACAGCGTGTCACTCCATCAGTACGACCAAATCGTCGGCTACTTCATCATTACTGCATCACAACGTGTCATTCATTCGGTACTATCCCATAGAATGCCATTGCATCAGTACAAGCAAGTGGATAGTCATTCCATCAGTACTCTCCCACAGTTTGTCATTCGTTCAGTTCTCCCCCTCAATGTGTCACTCCATCAGAACAACCCTATAATGTGTCATTACATCAGTAGTATCCCATTTACTTTCACACCATTAATACTATCCCACAGTGTGCCACGACATCAGTACTACCATATCGTTTGTTCCTCCATCAGTACTACCGCACACTGTGTCACTCTATCAGTAATACACCAAAATGTTTTACTCCATCAGTGCCCGCCCACAGTTTGTCACTTCATTAGTACTACCCCAAAGTGTATTGCTCAACACTACCCCACTGGTTTTCTGTCCATCAATACAAGCCTGCAGTGTGTTAGACGATCATTACTACAACACACTATGTCACTCCATCAGTACAACCCCAGAGCGTGTCACTCATCGGTACTACCGCACCCTATACCATTCCATCAATACACACCCACAGTTTTTCAACATCAGTACCACCTTGTGTATTATTCCATTAGTACTACCACACAGGGTGTCACTCTATCAGTACTATCCAACGGTGTGTCACTCCATCGGTACTACACAATGAGTCATTCCATCAGAACTACCCCACAGTGCTTCAATCCACCAGTATTACTCTGGTATATGTCTATCCAACAGTACTACACCGCAGGGTGTCACACAATCAGTACTATTCCACAATATGTTATTGCGTCAGTACTGCCACATAGTGTGCCATTCCATCAGTACTACCTCAAAGTGTGTCACTCCACCAGCACTACCCACAGTGTGCCACTGCATCAGTAATAAAATATAGTTTGTTACTCCATCTGTACTAGTCTACACTGTGCCACTCCATCAGTGCCCCCCCCCCATAGAGCATCGTACCATCAGGAATATCACTCGGGTTATCATTGCATCAGTACGTGTGTCACTCCATCAGAACAATCCATTATCACTCCATCAGTACTACCACGCAGCGTGTCACTCCATCAGTATTCCCCACAGTATGTCACTCCATCTGCCCTATCTCACTGTGTCACTCCATCAATAATTCCCCACAGTTTCACTCTATTAGTATTTCCCCACAATGCCTCACGCCATTAGCACTACCCGATGTTTATCATTCAATCAGGACTATCCCAGTGGGTCACTCCATAAGTGCTGCCATAAATTGTGTCATTCCATCAGTATTACCAAACAGTGTGTCACTGCGTTATTACTACACCACAGATTGTCATCACAATAGTACTACCGCTCAGTGTGTCACTCCGTCGGTGAAACCACACAGTGTCTCACTGCATCAATACAACTCCATATTGTTACACTACATCGGTACTACCCCACATCATATCACTCCAGTGCAACCCTACAACGTGTCACTCCATCAGTACTCTCCGCAGTTTTTTCTTCCATCAGTACTCCCCAAAGTGTTTCACATCATCAGGACTACCTCAAATCTGCCATTTCATCCGCATTACCCCACAGTGTGCTAACCCATCGCTGCGACTCCATAGCGTGTAATTCCATCACTATTTCACCACAGTTTTTCATCGCAACAGTACTACCGCAGAGCGTGTCAGTCCGTCAGTATTACTGCGTCACTCCAATAGAATGTGCTATTACATCCGTGCTACCCCACAGTGTGTCATTCCATCAATACACCTCTACAATACGTCATTACACCAGTACTACTCCACAGTGTTACACTCCATCAGTACAACACTGGAGCGTGTTACTCCATCAGTACTGCCCTACAATATGTTATTCCATCAGTACAACACCACAGTGATGCACTCCATCAGTACTGCCTTAAGCTTGTTATTCCATTATGTACGACCACACGGACTCATTCAATTAGTATTACCCAACAGTGTAACCCTCCATCTGTATTGCCCCACCGTCAGTCCTACTTCAGTGTGGAAGTCACAATGTGCAACCCGACAGTACCACCGAACATTGTGTCAATACATCAGTACTCGCCCACTGTGCGCCATTCTGTCTATACTACCCGCAGTGTGTCATTCAATCAGCACTACACCGAAGTATGTTATTCCATCAGTACAACCGCGCAGTGTATCACTACATCAGTACTGCTCCACAGCGTGTCACTCCATCAGTTTTACCCCAAGGGGTGGGGTGATGGAGTGACAAATTGCGTGGTAGTACTGATGCAATGACATGAGTACTACCACGCAGTTTGTCAACCGTCTCATTCAACACCTTGAGCAGGGTCTCCTTCCAGAAAGCCAGTGTGGTTTCCGTGCTGGGCGTGGAACTGTCGACATGATATTTGCTGCACGCCAACTCCAGGAAAAATGCCAAGAGCAGCACAGCGACCTTTTCGTGATCTTCGTCGATCTGACAAAGGCCTTCGACACTGTCAGCAGAGATGGCTTGTGGATAATGCAGAAGTTTGGCCGTCCCAGCAAGTTCATCACGATTGTCCGGCAGTTCCATAACGGCATGATGGTGAAAGTGCGAGATGATGGAGACGAATGGGAAGCCTTTCCAGTGACAACAGGCATGAAGCAAGGTTTTGTTCTTGCCCCTACACTCTTCATCATGGTCTTCTCTGCCATGCTGACCGATGCCTTCCGTGACTGCCAGGATGGAATACACATCAGGTACAGGAACTGACAGCAGGCTGTTCAACCTCAGGTGCCTGCAAGCTGTTACAAAGGTGAAGGAGACCATCATCAGAGATTTCTTGTTTGCTGATGACAGCGCCCTCAACGCCAGCACAGAGCAGAAAATGCAGCTTTAAATGGACTGCTTCTCACAGGCCTGCGACGACTTTGGTTTCTCCAATAGCACCAAAAAAGTCTGAAGTTATGTACCAGCCCGCGCCTGGAAAGCCCTACCAGGAACCACACATCACGGTGAAGGGGCAGAACCTACAGGCAGTCGACAACTTTACCTATCTGGGTAGTACACTCTCGCGAGTGGTGAACATTGACGCTGAGGTCAACAACAGGATTGCCAAGGCCAGCGCTGCCTTTGGGCGACTCCGTGGGAATGTTTGGGAGCGGAGGGGACTCAGCCTTACCACCAAGCTGAAGGTCTACCGTGCAGTGGTACTCTATGCCAGTGAGACCTGGACTTGTCTGCAGCAGACATGCCAAACAGCTCAACCACATTCACTTGAGCTGCCTACGCAGACTCCTTCACATCAGGTGGCAGGACAAAATTCCCGACACAGATGTCTTGGAACGGGTCGGAATCCCCAGCGTACACACCCTCCTACGGAAAGCCCAAGCCAGATGGGCAGGCCATGTCGTCAGAACGCCCGAGAGTCGACTGCCAAAACAACTTCTGTATGGAGAACTGTGTCAGGGCAAGCGCTCAGTAGGAGGACAGAAGAAACGGTTTAAGGACTGCCTCAAAGTGCCCCTCAAAGACTTGGACATCAACCTCAGCACTTGGGAGTCTCTTGCTCTGGACCGTCCAACCTGGCGTAGCAAGCTCACCACAGGAGCCCGTGCAGCAGAGAACAGACGCACTGCAGAGGCCCAGAGGAAACGCACAGCGCGCAAGGCCTGGGCTACCCCCACTTCCACTGCAGCACCCATCCACTTGTGTCCTACGTGTGGGCGTGCCTTCCGGGCCCGGATTGGCCTCACCAGTCACTTCAGGACCCACAGTCGCCAATCCTCCAACTGAAAGTGAAGTCATGGTCAACTTCCAACCCGAAGGACGAACAACAACAACAACACAGCGCATTGTGTTACTCCATCAGTACTACCCCCACATTGTGTCACTCCATCAGTACACTGCACAGTGTGTCACTCCATCAGCACTACTGCGCAGTGTGTCACTTCATCAATACAACTCCAAAGTGTGTCACTCCATCTGTACCAACCCACAGTGTGTTAATCCCCCATTACGACCATACATTGTGTCACTCCATCAGTTCCACTGCACAGTGTGTCACTCCATCAGTAATGCCCCACAGCTTGTCACGTCGTCACTAAAACCCACAGTATGCCATTACATCATTACAAACACACATGTTCACACCCTCAAACACAGTCAAACACGCACACACACATACACTCGCACGAAGACACACACAATCTCTCAAATGCAATCACAAACAATCAAATATACTCTCACACGTACACATGCATTCACACTAACAGATATTCACACGCACTAGCACTAAGAGACACGCACTTATCACACACTTACACACGAACACATTCTCTGCCAAAAACATCATATACTCTCCCACACACTCACGCACACACAGACACACACGCACACACACTATCAAAGTATTACATGCTCAAACACTCTGACAAACTCACATCCCACATATTCTCTCACATTCTCACAAACAGCCACACACACGCACAGACGCAAACACGGTCCTTCAGAAACGCACATGCACTCTCCCACTCAGAGACACAGATACATTCAATCGCACTTGCATCCACACTTACTAATGCTCACACACTCACACGCACACATGCACACTCACGCACTCGCACAGACAGACACACACACACACACACACACACACACACAAATATAGGCACTCTTACATACTCTACCCGCATGCACACGCGCACATTTTGGGATTGAGTTTATCCTTGGATGGTCGCGTCGAGCAGCGCAGCGCAGTGTGGCCGGGAGTGTCCCGGTGAGCGGGGCCAAGCCCTTCAGTCGGCCCGGTCGGCCCGGCTCGCCCAACGCGGATGGCGATGAGAACCGCGCCTCGGGAGCGAGGTGGGAGCCGCGAGGAACCGCAGAGTGCGAGGTGGACCGTCGGAGAGCGAGGAGCGCCGCTGAGAACGAAGGGGCGACCCGCGGTGCGGCGGCAGGCAGGAGAGAGAACTATCTGGCCAACGTTTGTAACTTTGTCGGTGTCGAAATGTGGCGACACTTGTGTACCGCCTAGGTGAGGTCTGCTACATGATGTTACCGGGTTGTCTGCAAAACTAAGCATTTCACTCTACCTGGGTACGTGATAATAATGTATCACTGAATCATTGAAATTCCTGCAACCGCATACACTAACGCGTACGCACACACACCGACTCATGTGCACAATCTCACACATTCACACTCGCATACACGTGCTAGCACACTCTTGCACGGACTCGCACACTCACACTGTCATACACAATCAATATCCAATGCGAGTCAGGCTACACCTCTGGAGAAATCTAGTTGAGTATGTCAGTTCAGTGCAGTTTATTGTCACGTGTACCGAGGTACCGTGAAAAGCTTTTGTTGCGTGCTGCCCAGTCAATGGAAACAAAATACTTCATTACAGTCGAGCCATTTACAGAGTATAGATACACGATAAGGGGATAACGTTCAGTGCGAGGTAAAGCTTGCAAAATCCGATCGAGGATAGTCCGAGGATCAACAAAGAGGTAGATAGTAGTTCAGCATTGCTTTCTGATTGTAGTGGGATGATTCCGTTGCCTGATAACAGCTGGGAAGACGCTGTCCCTGAAACTGGAGGTGTGCATTTTCACACTTCTGTACATTTTGCATGATGGGACAGAGGAGAAGCAAGAGTGGCAATGGTGCGACTCGTCCTTGATTATGCTGCTGGCCTTGCCGAGGCAGCGTGGTTTATAAATTGAGTCAATATATGGGAGGTTGGTTTATGTGATGGTCTGGACAATTCGCAGCAATTTTTTGCGTTCTTATATGGAGCTGTTCCCAAACCAAGCTGTGATGCATCTTGATAAAATACTTTCTATGGTGCATCTGTAGATGTTAGTAAGAGTTGTAGAGGGTACGCTGAACTGGCTAAGCCTGCTAAGGACATGGATGGGTGAAGTTTCGGTTCGGGACCCTTCTTCAGACTGATTGTGGTGGGACGGGGGAACAGCAGGACAAAGCGAGTTGAACGATGAACGGGTGAATACCGTTTTCATTGTCAGGTGCGAGGTAAGGGTTGAGCAGGATGGAATTATATAGAACGAGGAAGTAATATCGGTTGAAGATGTGGTGGAGGGGATGTATTGGTACGAGTCCGGATGAAGCACGAGGAAGAGCGAGCGGGAAGTGGGAATTTGCACTTAGTTACCTAACATTGGATAATTCAAAGTTCATACCATTAGGAATTCTCTGCCTCAGAAGGCAGTGGAGGCCAATTCTCTGAATGCACTCAAGAGAGAGCTAGATAGAGCTCTTAAGGATAGCGGAGTCAGGGGGTATGGGGAGAAGGCAGGAACGGGGTAGTGATTGTGAATGATCATCCATGATCACGTTGAATGGCGGTGCGTACAGGCTCGAATGGCCGAATGGCCTCCTCCTGCACCTATTATCTATTGTATATTGTCTATTGTTGCAAGGCACCAAGGGCGGAATATGAAGTGGCGTTCTTTCAGTTTGCATGTCGCTGCAGTCTGGCAATAGATGAAGCAAAGGACAGAAAGGTCAGTGTGGGAAGGCGAGTTACAACTGGAAGATCCGGGAGGCCGTGACGGAACGACGGTAAGTGTTCGGCTGAACGGTCCCCATGGTGGCTGGCCGTTTTAACCGCACTTCGCAAGAAAAGCCTTGGAGAGAGAGGTGAGGGCGAGCAGGAGGAGTGTTGGGGAAAAGAGAGAGACAGATAGGGAGTACAGTGATGAAAGGAAGAGATAGCGGAGAAGACGAAAGAAGAGATGGAGGGAGAGTTAAGTAACAAAGGGAGAGTGGGAACATGAAAAGAGAACGGAGTTCAGATCGCGGGCGTTGGCAAAACGGGGCGATGGAAGGGTCAGATAGTTAGAAAGAAACGGAGGGATAAATGCAATGGGAGTGAGAAGGAGGGGGGGGTTAGGAGAGAGAGGTTGACAGAGAGATGGCGGAGCAGAGAGGAAGAATAGAGATGGTAGGAGAGAGTGATAGTTCAGAGAGAGTGGACAGCGGTAAGGATGGAGGGAGAGAGAAAGGGAGGAGGGAGAGAGAAAGGGAGGAGGGAGAGAGAAAGGGAGGATGGAGATGTGCCGGACCATTCGCTGTTTTATTTGGGTTTCGGACAATTCTGAAGCCACAATGTGTCCGTTCTCTGAGTGTGGTGAGTCTTTGGGTCGTTCCTCCTCAGAGGTGACGAAGGCAGAGAATGTTATTGTCCCGGCGCAAAATCAGCCCCACCGCAGGCAAGCAAGGAGTGAATGGGTACCGGCCTCACCGGGAGTGTGGGGGTGAGGTTGCAGTCAGTTAAGCCGCGATCATATTGAGTGGTGAAGCAGAGTGGAGGGGCCACTTTAGTGCGTGGTGATCTGTTGATCTAATTCCTCAACCTGTGGACAAATGTCGCCCAGTCCACCTTCAAACTGGGCACCAGAAGCCCTGAGAGGGTCCCTGGAATTTGGGATTGCCTTAGTGAGTGAAGCGGATTGAAGGAAATCAGACAAACAACATAAGGCAGATGGTTGGACCTGATGGAGTTTGAAACAATATCCTCTTTGCTGGAACAATGCCGCTCCCAATTTCCATCCCCCAGTATCGCCACAATTCCCACTCTTTGGAGTTTCTGAATCAATTCCCTGAATAAATCACGACCTGTCTCAGCAGGGATTTCACTTGGCTGATGTCATCTGATTGCGAATCATTTCAAAATATCTATTTTTTAAACTCTGTTGAAACTTCACTGTCCCGGTGGAGACGGAAAATGGTATAAAATCTCCGGGAATGTTCTGCCCCGGCATTTCATTCCGAGAGATTACCGGTAGCTCACGGGGACACGTCGCTGGGCAGAGAAAATGCACCGTCAAAAACTTGAGGAATATTACGCCGTGGAGAAAATCTTGTACGTGATCATTGCTGCCGTTGGAGTCCCTGGTAAGTGAGCAGAACGATTCAAGTTTTATAACTCCGTCTGTTAACCGGTGTTGACATGATTCTGATCATGTTACAATATTCCTAACTGATGATTGTTGTACAAGAATATGTGAAGTATATCAATCCTCTACATGAAATATCTTTGAATTAACGCTGTGACAGCCGAAACTACCTCTCTTTCTCCCACTGCCGGGACCCACTAGAATGTTGTTCTTGCCTTCAGTGGGACCATGCCCAGAGTTGTCCCAGTGCTCGGGACAGGCAGCTCTCCGGGACGGTGTGACTGGGAGGGGTTTACATTGTGAAGTTCACTGTGTCTGAGTTATTGATCAGAGTGAACACCCGCTCCTGTGGACACGTCTCACTGTGGAGTCTGTCACAGTCGGATTCCTCCACCTGTTGGTCAATAATTGGATCGATCTCCTGAACCAGTGGCCGCGGATCTACCGGCGTGTGTTGTTACCGAACTGAGGAATGAATCCATTAACGGAGCCACTCTGCTGCCGGATCCTAAGTTGTCCCTGCCTTCCGTCTGGAACCCTCCTCGTCCCCATCAGATGCCGAGTTCCCAGAGCCCTGGTTAAACGCGGCCGGTCACGGTTAATTCTGTGAAACCGGCCCCATCAGAGACTGTGAGCGGGGTTAACTGTAGACTGGACCATTCCGCCTATTGTAGCGGGCGGCTGCTCGTTCCCTCCCCGCCCTTTACCCCGCCCGTCGCCTTATCTCCTCTCCCCTGAAGCAGGCAGGTCGGGCACAGTCGGAGCCGGGTCTGACATTGTTAAACCTGCAGCCGCGCACCGACTCCAACACTCCTGATCTCCAGCTGAAAGTGGAGCCGGTGTTCAGCCCGGAGACCGTGTTCATTAATGCCCAGTGTTCGCTCCCCTTCTCTTTCCGCAGTGGAATTTAGTGGCGATTGTGATCCTGTCCCGGGGAAAGTTGCGCCTCTCCACCTGCACCACTCGCTACCTGGTGGCCATGGCAGCGGCCGATCTACTCACCCTGATCACCGAGGTCATTTTGTATCAGATCCGATACCATTACTTTTATTGGAGTGTCCTGTCCATCACCCCTGTGTGCAGTGTTAACGCTGTACTGAGGACTGCAGCTACAGACTGTTCTGTCTGGTTCACCGTCACTTTCACCTTTGATCGCTTTGTCGCCTTTTGTTGCCAGAAGCTGAAAACTAATATTGCACCGGGAAAACTGCGGCTGCGGTTCTCGCAACAGCCGGCGTTCTGCTGTGTCTGAAAAACGTTCCCCGCTACTTCACAGTGGAACCCCTGGGAACCATCGACAATGTCCCGTGGGGCTGTGACACGGTGGTGAGTTATTACACTGACCCCGGGTGGGTGGCATTTGACTGGATCGACACGGTTTTAACTCCGCTCCTCCCTTTCGCTGTGATCCTGCTGCTCAACGCTCTGACAGTCCGGCACATTTTAGTGGCCAGTCGGGTCCGTCAGGGGCTGAGGGGTGAGAGCAAGGGGGAGAAGCGCAGTGACCCGGAGATGGAGAGCAGGAGGAGGTCTGTGGTTTTACTCTTCACCATCTCCGGCAGCTTCATCCTCCTGTGGTTGACGCTGGTTGTAAACTTCGTCTATTATCAGATCACAGGGATTGGAACTGATGGAATGCATCTCAATGGATCTTTCACTACGTCGGGTTTGTGCTGAGGAATCTCAGCTGCTGCACCAACACATTTATTTACGCGGCGACCCAGTCCAAGTTCAGGGAGCAGGTGAAGAGCGCGGTGAAATATCCGCTCACCTCAGCGCTGCGGCTCATTAATAAACCCGCGCCTGAGCGCATCCCAGAGGGCGCCGCAGTCTCTCCGCTTCCGGGCTCCGGCTCCTCACATTCACCGCCGCATCTTCCAGCTGTCAGTCCCGGGCGGATGATCCCATCGCCGGCCCCGCTCCGGGACCCCCACACCCTCACATTCAACCCAATCACCCCCTTGCTCAAAGATGCAGATTAAGCAGGAAAAATAACACCATTGCCTGTCATATATATTGATCATTTTTAATGACAGTCCCTGATCATTGATCAAGATCAAGATAGCTTTATTTGTCATCCAAATTGGACGAAATTTGGACTGCCATCTCTCTCTCTCCACCTCCCCTCTCTCTCTGCCCTCTCTCTGCCCTCTCTCATCCCTATCCCTCTCTCTCTCTCTCTCCCCCCCCCCTCTCTCTCTCTCTCTCTCTCTCTCTCTCTCTCTGTCTCTCTCTCTCTCTCTCTCTCTTCTCTCTCTCTCTCCTCCCCTCTCTCTCTCTCTCTCTCTCTCTCTCTCTCTCTCTCTCTCTCCTCTCTCTCTCTCTCTCTCTCTCTCTTCTCTCTCTCTCTCTCTCTCTCTCTCTCTCTCATCTTCTCTCTCCTCGTCTCTCTCTCCTCTCTCTCTCTCTCTCTCTCTGCTCTCGTCCTCTCTCTCTCTCTCTCTCTCTCCCTCCCTCCCTCCCTCTCTCTCCTCGTCCCTCTCCCTCTCGCCCTCTCCTCTCCTCTCCCTCTCCCTCTCCCCTCTCCCTCTCCTCTCCCCTCTCCCTCTCCCTCCCTCTCCCTCTCCCTCTCTTTCTCTTTCCCCCCCTCTCTTCTCTCTCTCTCTCCCTCCCTCCCTCTCTCTCTCTCTCTCTCTCTCTCTCCCTCCCTCCCCTCCCCTCCCCCTCTCCCTCCCCCTCTCC
>NW_027601408.1:62708-72708 GCF_053455715.1 Rhinoraja longicauda
GATTCTCACTTGGGTGCTGTCTGTGTGGAGTTTGCATGCTCTCCTTGTGCCCGCAGGGGTTTCTTCCGGATCCTTCGGTTTCCTCCCACATCCCAAAGGCGTGCAGGTTTGCAGGCTAATAGGCCTCTGTAAATTGCAGCTAGTATGGAATGTTGGCCTTCGTAACAAGAGGAGTTGAGTATAGGAGCAAAGAGGTCCTTCTACAGTTGTACAGGGCCCTGGTGAGACCGCACCTGGAGTACTGTGTGCAGTTTTGGTCTCCAAATTTGAGGAAGGATGTTCTTGCTATGGAGGGCGTGCAGCGTAGGTTCACCAGGTTAATTCCCGGAATGGTGGGACTGTCGTATGTTGAAAGGCTGGAGCGATTGGGCTTGTATACACTGGAATTTAGAAGGATGAGGGGGGATCTTATTGAAACATATAAGATAATTAGGGGATTGGACACATTAGAGGCAGGAAACATGTTCCCAATGTTGGGGGAGTCCAGAACAAGGGGCCACAGTTTAAGAATAAGGGGTCGGCCATTTAGAACGGAGATGAGGAAGAACTTTTTCAGTCAGAGGGTGGTGAAGGTGTGGA
The DNA here is from genome assembly GCF_053455715.1 of Rhinoraja longicauda. NCBI lineage: Eukaryota > Metazoa > Chordata > Chondrichthyes > Rajiformes > Arhynchobatidae > Rhinoraja > Rhinoraja longicauda. Next base: position 63,288 of record NW_027601408.1, read on the forward strand.
ATTCTCTGCCTCAGAAGGCAGTGGAGGCCAGTTCGTTGGATGCTTTCAAGAGAGAGCTGGATAGAGCTCTTAAGGATAGCGGAGTGAGGGGGTACGGGGAGAAGGCAGGAACAGGGTACTGATTGAGAGTGATCAGCCATGATCGCATTGAATGGCAGTGCGTACAGGCTCGAAGGGCTGAATGGCCTCCTCCTGCACCTATTGTCTATTGTCTATTGTCTATGAAGGCAGTTGATAAAGAAAGTGGGATAATCTAGAACTAGTGTGAACGGGTGGTTGAAGAAGGGTCCTGACCTGAAACGTCATCCATCCTATTTCTCCAGAGATGCTGCCTGACCCGCTGAGTTACTCCAGCACTTTGTGTCTATGCCTGATCGATGATCGTGATCGACGATTGGCATAAACGCTATGGGTCACAGGGTCTGTGTCTTTAGACTTTACTGCACAGAGGGGCGTCACGGTAGCGCAGCGGTAGAGTTGCTGCTTTACAGCGAATGCAGCGCCGGAGACTCAGGTTCGATCCTGACTACGGGTGCTGCACTGTAAGGAGTTTGTACGTTCTCTCCCCGTGACCTGCGTGGGTTTTCTCCGAGATCTTCGGTTTCCTCCCACACTCCAAAGACGTACAGGTATGTAGGTTAATTGACTGGGTGAATGTAAAAATTGTCCCTAGTGTGTGTCGGATAGTGTTAGTGTGCGGGGATCGCTGGGCGGCGCGGACTTGGTGGGCCGAAAAGGCCTGTTTCCGCGCTGTATCTGAAATATGAAATAAATATGAGATACAATGTGGAAAAAGGCCCATCTGCACAGCGAGTCCTTGCCGACCAGCAATCACCACATTTCTCAGCATTGTCCTGCACACTAGGGTGAATTTACAGGAAAGAACTGCAGATGCTGGTTTAAATCAAAGATAAACACAAAATGCTGGAGAAACTCAGCGGGACAGGCATCATCAAGAAGGCTCTGAAGATTCAAGATTCAAGATATCTTTATTTGTCATCCAAAAAACAATTTTTTTGGACGAAATTTAGTCACCCACTGTGGAGATCTGTCCTTTTCCTTTGTCTCAGCCACTATATTCTGCATAAGCTTTGCAGCATTGTGTGCTAGGCACATGCTAGAAGCTCTCTCACTTTTCTTTCCCACACCTGCTTGAGGCTACGTAATCACATAAATGCTGAGCTTGCTAAAGCTAGTAGTAATAGCTGGGAATAACTGTGCATTGTTCCCTGAAGGTGGAATCTCATGTGGATAGGGTGGTGAAGAAGGCGTTTGGTATGCTTGCCTTTATAAATCAGAGCATCGAGTATAGAAGTTGGGATGTAATGTTGAAATTGTACAGGGCATTGGTGAGGCCAAATCTGGAGTATGGTGTGCAGTTCTGGTCGCCAAATTATAGGAAGGATGTCGACAAAATGGAGAGGGTACAGAGGAGATTTACTAGAATGTTGCCTGGGTTTCAGCACTTAGGCTACAGAGAGAGGTTGAACAGGTTGGGTCTTTATTCTTTGGAGCGTAGAAGGTTGAGGGGGGACTTGATAGAGGTTTTTAAAATTTTGAGAGGGACGGACAGAGTTGACGTGGGTAGGCTTTTCCCTTTGAGAGTGGGGAAGATTCCAACAAGGGGACATAGCTTCAGAATTGAGGGACAAAGGTTTAGGGGTAACATGAGGGGGAACTTCTTTACTCAGAGGGTTGTGGCTGTATGGAATGGGCTTCCGGAGGAAGTGGTGGAGGCTGGCTCGATTTTATTATTTAAGAGTAAATTGGATAGGTATATGGATAGGAGGGGATTGGAGGGTTATGGTCTGAGTGCAGGTAGATGAGACTAGGTCAGGGAGAATGGTCGGCGTGGACTGGTAGGGCCGGACAGGCCTGTTTCCATGCTGTAGTTGTTATATGTGTTATATATGTAATCAGTAGCCCTAGACCGCAGAATGTTCCAGCTCGTCTTCAGGAGACAAAAACACAAATGTATAAAGAACATAAACAATAAACACCACACCAACTAAAAACCTTGAACAATAGCATGTTAGGACCTTATATGGGAAAACTGACTTTGTTCCAACTCTCAGCCATATAAGGGAAAACTGACTTAATTCCAATATTGATTGGTTGTGCTAATTGTAAATAACTGTATTCTGCGGTTTGGGGGATAAAAGGGGCTTCATTCTGGGGGCTGGTGTGACATGTTTCCACTGGCCCCGGAGTCTGCAACTCTGTGTGTGCTTTTAGAAACTTGTCCGAGGTATCTCTAATAAAGTAACAGGTAAAGACTGTGCCGGTTTTGATTATTGTCATCCAACTGACTGCGAACGCGAAGTCGAACTCGACACCACTGCCCAACAATAAAAGCAGTAAAACAAGCAAATTACACAACCCCACCCAACGCACAAAAAAAAAGAAACATCCATCACAGTGAGTCTCCTCCAGTCACCTCCTCACTGTGATGGAAGGCCAGAATGTCTTTTCCCTTCCCCTGCCGTCTTCTCCCGCGGCCAGGCTGGTGTCGTTGCCACGTTCCAGGCCGCGCCGGACGGTGAAAAGTCCGCAGCGGGCCGACCCAAGCTCCGCGATCCGGGGCGGGCGAACACGCTGTCGCTGCCGCTGTTGCTGCACGTCGGGGCGGTCGGGGCTCCTGACACTGAAGCCCCCGCCGAGCAGAGAGAAATCCAGCGGCTATTTCAGGCCGCGCCGAATGGTGAAATGTCCGCGGCGGGCCGACCCAAGCCCCGCGATCCGGAGCGGGCGAACACGCTGCCGCTGCCGGAGCTCCCGATGTCGGCATCCACGCGGCCCGAGCCTTGGGCGAGTCGCAGCAGCTCCGGCAGCCTCCGAGGACGGCCGGCTCCGCTGATGGTAAGTCCAATCCGCGGGCTCTGCGAACCGGAGCCCTGGAGGCCGCCAGCTCCAGGAGTTGGGCCGATGGTAGGCCGCAGCAGGAACGGAGACAACGCCCAGAAAACAAAGGTCAGGTCTCCGTTTGGAAGGGACACATTTACAATTTTACAGTTCCCCCCCTCCCCCCCCCCACATACACACATAGTACACAAACACAAAGACACCACATCACATCGACAATTAAGACAAAACACAGAGATGAACGGACCGCAGGTGGGCCGCAGCTGCTAGGGCAGCGCTGCCATTTTGGTAGAAGGGTCTCGACCTGAAACTTCACCCATTCCTTCTCTCCAGAGATGCTGCCTGACCCGTTGAGTTACTCCAGCATTTTGTGTTTACCAGGGGAAATTTACAATTTTACCAAAGCAAATTAACCTCCAAACCTGTTCGTCTTTGGAGTAGTGGGAGGAAACCAGAGCTCCCGGAGAAAACTCACACGGTCACAGTGGGAACATGCAAGCTCCGTACAGGCAGCACAGTCGGTTGGGTCAAACCCAGGTCTCTGGCGCTGTACGGCAGCAACTCTATTGCCGCCCCTAGAACTCTAGTATCTCTAGAACTAAAACTAAAACAAAGAGAATAATGTTCTTTAACCCATCTGCCTTCTTTTAGGATGGAGATGAGGAGAAATTTCTTTAGTCAGAGGGTGGTGAATCTGTGGAATTCTTTGCCACAGAGGGCTGCAGAGACCAAGTCAGTGGATATTTTTAAGGCTGAGATAGATAAATTCTTGATTAGTACAGGTGTCAGAGGTTATGGGGAGAAGGCAGGAGAATGGGGTTAGGAGGGAGAGATAGATCAGCCATGATTGAATGGCGGAGTAGACTTGATGGGCCTAATGGCCTAATTTTACTCCTATTCCTTATGACCTTTAAACTTTGCTCCTTTCACCTGAAGGCTATGCCCTCCGGTCTTTGGCATACAGTTACAGTTTAGTTTATTGTTACGTGTACCGAGCGAGGTACAGTGAAAAGCTCTGCTGCCATGTTGCCCTTGAACATTGTTGAACATACAACGAAGATTTTGAGGAACAATAACACAACGGTGTTAGGTCATCACGTGCCGTTAGGGTGGCACGGTGGCGCAGCGGTAGAGTGGCTGCATCACAGCGCCAGAGATCCAGGTTCGATCCTGATTATGGGTGCTGTCTGTATAACATATAACATATAACAACTACAGCATGGAAACAGGCCTGTCCGGCCCTACCAGTCCACGCCGACCATTCTCCCTGACCTAGTCTCATCTACCTGCACTCAGACCATAACCCTCCAATCCCCTCCTATCCATATACCTATCCAATTTACTCTTAAATAATAAAATCGAGCCAGCCTCCACCACTTCCACCGGAAGCCCATTCCATACAGCCACAACCCTCTGAGTAAAGAAGTTCCCCCTCATGTTACCCCTAAACCTTTGTCCCTCAATTCTGAAGCTATGTCCCCTTGTTGGAATCTTCCCCACTCTCAAAGGGAAAAGCCTACCCACGTCAACTCTGTCCGTCCCTCTCATAATTTTAAAAACCTCGATCAAGTCCCCCCTCAACCTTCTACGCTCCAAAGAATAAAGACCCAACCTGTTCAACCTCTCTCTGTAGCCTAAGTGCTGAAACCCAGGCAACATTCTAGTAAATCTCCTCTGTACCCTCTCCATTTTGTCGACATCCTTCCTATAATTTGGCGACCAGAACTGCACACCATACTCCAGATTCGGCCTCACCAATGCCCTGTACAATTTCAACATTACATCCCAACTTCTATACTCGATGCTCTGATTTATAAAGGCAAGCATACCAAATGCCTTCTTCACCACCCTATCCACATGAGATTCCACCTTCAGGGAACAATGCACAGAGTTCTCCCTGTGACCAGTGTGGGTTTTCTCCGGGATATCAGGTTTCCTCCCACACTCCAAAGATGAACAGGCTTGTAGACTAATTGGGTCGAAGTGCCTGTTTCCTTGCTATATCTCCAAAATTAAACCAAACTAAACAATAATTATTCCCTATATTTCTATTGGTCCTCGTATAAATCAATTTTACATCTTCTCCAGTGCTAATATATTTTTAATGTTATGGGAATCAAACTGAGCACATTACTTTCCACAGTGTATTTAAAATGCAGCACAATAAAATATAGATGTGTATACACTGGAATTTAGAAGGATGAGGGGGGATCTTATTGAAACATATAAGATAATTAGGGGATTGGACACATTAGAGGCAGGAAACATGTTCCCAATGTTGGGGGAGTCCAGAACAAGGGGCCACAGTTTGAGAATAAGGGGTAGGCCATTTAGAACGGAGATGAGGAAGAACTTTTTCAGTCAGAGGGTGGTGAAGGTGTGGAATTCTCTGCCTCAGAAGGCAGCGGAGGCCAGTTCGTTGGATGCTTTCAAGAGAGAGCTGGATAGAGCGCTTAAGGATAGCGGAGTGAGGGGGTATGGGGAGAAGGCAGGAACGGGGTACTGATTGAGAGTGATCAGCCATGATCGCATTGAATGGCGGTGCGTACAGGCTCGAAGGGCTGAATGGCCTACTCCTGCACCTATTGTCTATTGTCTATTGTCTATCACAAACAGAAATTCATCTTGTTCAGATATTTAATGCATATTTAAATTTCAAAAATGTCATCAATATTTTCTTTAGATTTATTTTTGGAGAAAAATCATTTTTCTCTGACAGACAAATTATTCTTCTGCAGAATGCAAAAATTGGGAACGGCTTTAATTTATTATTTAAGCGGTAAACTGAGTGGAAAGACATCCTTGGCATAAAGTGATACTATTGGGGCAGCCTGGGTTTGATCCTGACTGCGGGTGCTGTCCGTATGGAATTTTCCCCATGACCGCGTGGATTTTCTTCGGGAGTTCCCGTTTCCTCCCACACTCAAAAGATGTGCAGGTTTGTAGGTTAATTGGCTTCTCTGAATTGTAAATTGTCCCTGGCGTGTGGGGCCGTGCTAGCTTAATGATGGGCTTGGATTCGTGGAAGATAGGATGCAGGTGTTTAGCATTTGTTAGAGTAGGCTAATTGGCTGCAGCTTCCATTAGTTAGTGGATTCTGGTAGCATGGGGGTGGGGTGTGGGGGCGAGGGGCGAGGGGCGAGGGGCGAGGGGCGAGGGGCGAGGGGCGAAGGGAGAAGGGAGAAGAGAGAAGGGAAAAGGGAGATGGGAGATGGGAGATGGGAGATGGGAGATGGGAGATGGGAGATGGGAGATGGGAAATGGGACCATTGGCTTGATAGTCCGTGACAAGGAAGGTGAGTCAAAGACAGAGCGGCACGGTGGCGCAGCGGTAGAGTTGCTGCCTTACAGCGAATGCAGCGCCGGAGACTCAGGTTCGATCCTGACTACGGGCGCCGTCTGTATGGAGTTTGTACGTTCTCTCCCCGTGACCTGCGTGGGTTTTCTCCGAGATCTTCGGTTTCCTCCCACACTCCAAAGACGTACAGGTTTGTAGGTTAATTGACTGGGTGAAATGTTTAAAAAAATTGTCCCTAGTGGGTGTACGATAGTGTTAATGTGCGGGGATCGCTGGGCGGCGCGGACCCAGTGGGCCGAAGGGCCTGTTTCCGCGCTGTATCACTAAAAAAAAATAAAAAAATTTAGGCGGTTAGGCAACATTTCTGGAGACGGACAGGTGACATTTTGGGTTGGCACCCTTCTTCAAACTCAAACTGAAACATCACATGGTCTGACGAAGGGTACTGACCAGAAACATCACATATCCATGTTCTCCAGGGATGTTGCCATAGGCACGTGGAAGTGCAGGGAATAGAGGGATATGGCAGATGAGATCAGTTTAACTTTGATAAGAAAATAACTGCAGATGCTGGTACAAATTGAGGGTATCACAAAATGCTGGAGTAACTCAGCGGGTCAGGCAGCATCTCTGGAGAGAAGGAACGGGTGACGTTTTGGGTCGAGACCCTTCTTCAGACTGACTTAGCTGAAGTTTAACTTGGTGTCAAACTTTGTGGCCCATAAGGCCCCTTCCAGTGCTGTACTGTTCTATGTTCGAACTCAAGAGTTCGAACATTTTGGGGGCGTGGCTGTGTTCTGCAGCTGCGGCTCACCAGCAGTCTCTCTGTTTTTTTGTTTTTGTTTTTTTGTCATTGTCGTTGTTAAATGTACGTTTTGTTTTATTTTTAATTCTGTGTATGTAGGGGGGTGGTGGGGGGGGGTTGGGGGAAACCTTTTTTCAAATCTCCTCCTCAACGGAGATGCGACCTTTACCGTGTCGTATCTCCGTTCGCGCTACGGCCTAACATCGTGGAGTCGGCGGCCTCCAGCTGGGATCGACCTTGAAGACTCCTGTCGCAGGGCCTGGACTTACCATCTCGGAGGCTTCGGCCGTGGGCCCTGCAGACCGCAACATCAGGAGTTCGCAGGTCCCTGGCTGGCGACCGGCTTTTGGGAGCACCAGCCGTAGCAGCTTCGACCGCCCCGAAGCGTGAGGTACGATCAACCCGCCCGCAGGCCCTTCATCGCCCTGCGTGGCTCGGCCGCGGCACTTTCCATCGCCCGGTGGGGGCTCTGGACTTTCATCGGCCTGCTCGGCTCAGCCCTGGGACTTTCCATCGCCCGGTGGGGGCTCAGGACTTTCATCGGCCTGCTCGGCTCGGCCCTGGGACTTTCCATCGCCCGGTGGGGGCTCAGGACGTTCATCGGCCTGCTCGGCTCAGCCCTGGGACTTTCCATCGCCCGGTGGGGGCTCAGGACTTTCATCGGCCTGCTCGGCTCGGCTCGGCCCTGGGACTTTCCATCGCCCGGTGGGGGCTCAGGACTTTCATCGGCCTGCTCGGCTCGGCTCGGCCCTGGGACTTTCCATCGCCCGGTGGGGGCTTCAAAAAGTTGGGAGCCTCGATCACCTCGTGGCACCACGGGAGAAGAACGAGGAGGATATAAGACTTTGCCTTCCATCACAGTGAGGGTATGCCTAGAGCAATCACTGTGATGGCTGTTTTGTGTAAAAAATTATATCTGTGTGTCTTGTGCATTTTAATATCTACTGCCGGACCCTGACGTGAGAGGACGCTGGCGTTGAGTATTCGCCGCTTTTCCGTCAGGATAGTTTGTCTGTTTGTTTCTATGTTAATTGTTTTTGTAAAGCGCTTTGAGCATGCGATAAGGCGCTATATAAAATAAATGAATTATTATTATTATTATTATTACTGTATGTTTTCATTTTTTTCTATTGGAACCTAATCAAATGTACAGCACTTTGGTCAACGTGGGTTGTTTTTAAATGTGCTATACAAATAAAATTGACTTGACTTGACTTGACTTGACTTGACTATAGCTTTGCCTTCAAACACGGTCATCCCCACCAAACTCATCACCAAACTCCACCAGCTAGGCCTCAGGTCGTCGTTATGCGACTGGATCCTGGACTTCCTGCTGGAGCGACCGCAGGCAGTGATAATGGGCCCGCACCTGTCCTCCACTATCACCCTGAGTACCGACCGGCACACCACAGGGCTGTGTTCTGAGCCCCATGCTCTACTCCCTCTTCACACACGACTGTGTTCCTGCATTCGACACCAACACCATTGTCAAGTTTGCAGACGACACAACGGTGATCGGGCTGATCACCAAAGGTGATGAAACACACTACAGAACCTGACGGACTGGCGCTCGGATAACAAACTGCCCCTAAATACCACCAAAACCAAGGAGCTAATCATCAACTTCCGTAGGTCACACAACGGGGAATACGCCCCGACCTTTATCAACGGGGACAGTGTGGCGAGAGTGTCCAGCTTCAAGTTTCTGGGCACCCACATTTCGGAGGACCTAACATGGTCCAATAACACCACTGCGCTGGTCAAGAACGACTGTTCTACCTGAGAACACTGAAGAAGTCCGGTCTGCCCCAACAGCTGCTGACGACCTTCTACCGCTGCACCATAGAGAGGATCCTAACGCATGGCATCCCTGTGTGGTACCTCAGCTGCACGGAGGCAGAAAGGAAAGCTCTTCAGCGGGTAGTCCATAGAGCTCAGAGGACCATCGGAACACAGCTACCAGCCTTGGAGGGCATCAACAACACACGATGCCTCAGAAAAGCCACCAGCATCCGCAAAGACTCCTCACACCCCTGCAACAGTCTGTTGGGGACCTCCACCATCGGGCAGACGATACAAGGCCTTCTACGCACGCACCTCCAGACTCAGGAACAGCTTCATCCCCAGGGACATAGCTGCTATGAACCGGTCCTGCTGAGTCGGATGGTCACATCGCAGAGTGAACCGGTACATATAGACAATAGACAATAGACAATAGGTGCAGGAGGAGGCCATTCGGCCCTTCGAGGCAACACCGCCATTCAATGTGATCATGGCTACCGAATCAGTACCCCGTTCCTGCCTTCACCCCATATGCCCTGACTCCGCCATCCTTAAGAGCTCTATCTAGCTCTCTCTTGAATGCATTCAGAGAATTGGCCTCCACTGCCTTCTGAGGCAGAGAATTCCACAGATTCACAACTCTCCGACTGAAAAGGTTTTTCCTCATCTCCGTT
>NW_027601408.1:77761-104592 GCF_053455715.1 Rhinoraja longicauda
ATGACGCCATAGACATGGGCGCGGCGGCCAATCAGCGGTGCTCTTTCTCCCCTAGCATCGGATAACGCTATGCGCTGTGGCGTGGTGACCAATCAGCGGCGTTCTTTCTCCCCTAGCATTAAATGACGTTATAGACGTAGGCGCGGCAGCCAATCAGAGGTCCCTTTTTTGTCCTGGCATCAGATGACGCCTTAAGGCATGGCGCGGCGACCAATCAGCGGTCTCGTTCTAGCCCGGCAATAGTTGATGCCATAGACATGGGTGCGGTGGCCAATCAGAGGTCCCTTTATACCCCGGCAACAGGAGACGTCGGCCATTCGTCTGCCGCTCTTCCACCTGGCCAATCAAAGGCCTCTTTCCCCCCTGGCAACAGATGACGCCAAAGCCATGGGCACGGCGGCCAATCAGAGGCGCCCTTTCTCCCCTAGCGGGGAGAGATATGCACACTGATTGACATGCCTAAGCACACGGATTGACACGCCTATGCACACGGATTGACACGAATATGCACACAAATTGACACGCCGATGCCCACTGATTGACACGCCTGTGCACACTGATTGACACGCTAATGCACACTGATTGACACACCTATGCACATTTTTCCCTTTTCCCTCCTTCCCTTGTCCTGTTTCTCTCAACGAAATGGCCGCCACGTGCTCGCTGTTTCTTTTATCAAAATGGCCGCCACATGTGCTCGCTGTTTTTCTCGTCAAAATGGCCGCCACATGTGCTCGCTATTTGACACTATTTGACGCTATTTGTCCGATCCCTGGTGAGACCACACCTGGAGTATTGTATGCAGTTTTGGTCTCCTAATTTGAGTTTAGGAGCAAGGAGGTCCTTCTGCAGTTGTACAATACAATACAATACAATACAATATATCTTGATTGTCATTGTACAGGAGTAAAACAAGATTGGGAATGTGCCTCCCATACGATGCAATAAATGAATTAGCTAGTCAGTATTAATTTAAACAACCCAATGAAACAAATTAGAACAGTTTTAAAACAGAATAAAGTGCAAGTAGATGTTGACAGACTGGATCGACTAGGCTTGTATACACTGGAATTTAGAAGGATGAGAGGAGATCTTATCGAAACGTATAAGATTATTAAGGGGTTGGACATGTTAGAGGCAGGAAACATGTTCCCAATGTTGGGGGAGTCCAGAACAAGGGGCCACTGTTTAAGAATAAGGGGTAGGCCATTTAGAACGGAGATGAGGAAAAACCTTTTCAGTCGGAGAGTTGTGAATCTGTGGAATTCTCTGCCTCAGAAGGCAGTGGAGGCCAATTCTCTGAATGCATTCAAGAGAGAGCTAGATAGAGCTCTTAAGGATGGCGGAGTCAGGGCATATGGGGTGAAGGCAGGAACGGGGTACTGATTCGGTAGCCATGATCACATTGAATGGCGGTGTTGACTCGAAGGGCCGAATGGCCTCCTCCTGCACCTATTGTCTATTGTCTATTATCTATATATACCTGTTCACTCTGCGATGTGACCATCCGACTCAGCAGGACCGGTTCATAGCAGCTATGGCCCTGGGGATGAAGCTGTTCCTGAGTCTGGAGGTGCGGGCGTAGAAGGCCTTGTATCGTCTGTCCGATGGTGGAGGTGCCCAACAGACTGTTACGGGGGTATGAGGAGTCTTTGCGGATGCTGGTGGCTTTTCTGAGGCATCGTGTGTTGTAGATGACCTCCAAGGCTGGTAGCTGTGTTCCGATGGTCCTCTGACCTCTATGGACTACCCGCTGAAGAACTTTCCTTTCTGCCTCCGTGCAGCTGATGTACCACACAGGGATGCCATGCGTTAGGATGCTCTCTATGGTGCAGCGGTAGAAGGTCGTCAGCAGCTGCTGGGGCAGACCGGACTTCTTCAGTGTTCTCAGGTAGAACAGTCGTTCTTGACCAGCGCAGTGGTGTTATTGGACCATGTTAGGTCCTCCGAAATGTGGGTGCACAGAAACTTGAAGCTGGACACTCTCGCCACACTGTCCCCGTTGATAAAGTTCTGGGCGTATTCCCCCTGGGTGTGACCTACGGAAGTTGATGATTAGCTCCTTGGTTTTGGTGGTATTTAGGGGCAGTTTGTTATCCGAGCGCCAGTCCGTCAGGTTCTGTAGTGTGTTTCATCACCTTTGGTGATCAGCCCGATCACCGTTGTGTCGTCTGCAAACTTGACAATGGTGTTGGTGTCGAATGCAGGAACACAGTCGTGTGTGAAGAGGGAGTAGAGCATTGGGCTCAGAACACAGCCCTGTGGTGTGCCGGTCGGTACTCAGGGTGATAGTGGAGGACAGGTGCGGGCCCATTCTCACTCCAGCTCCAGCAGGAAGTCCAGGATCCAGTCGCATAACGACGAGCTGAGGCCTAGCTGGTGGAGTTTGGTGATGAGCTTTTTATTTATTTTTTATTTTTTTAATCAAAAATATTTATTCAAATATTAAAATAATATATACAATACAATAAAACCAAAACAGAACCCACCACCAGAATATTATACAAACAAATATACCTATTGAAACTATTATACAATTATATTACAATCCCCATCCAGGATACATCCAATCCCACGCGGTGCCCAGCGGTCCCGGAAATCCTCCAGGGTGCCCGTGGACAGCGCGTAGTCCCTTTCCAACACCACCCTGGCACGGACGTAACCCCGGAAAAGGGGCAGGCAGCTGGCTCGGGCAGAGCCCTCTTCCGCCTGGCGCCGTGAGTCGCGGATGGCCAGCTTGGCCTGGCCCAGGAGCAACCCAACAAGGACATCTTCGGCCCTACCCTCTCTCCTACGCACAGGGTGTCCAAAGATGAGGATGGTGGGTGAAAAATGCAGCCAAAAAGCAAGGAGCAGCCCCTTTAGATATTGGAACAGGGACTGCAACCTCACACACTGCATGTACACGTGGTACACAGACTCTTCCAACCCGCAAAAGTGGTAGGCGGCTGGCGAGTCTGTGAACCGCGCGAGGAACAGGTTGCAGGGGACTCCTCGGTGCAATACCTTCCACCCCAGGTCCCCGATGGAGAGGGGCAGAATCCCTGCGTAGAGGGACCCCCACCGTGGGGCCCCCTCGTGACCGGAAGGCAAAACCGACCGCCACTTAGTGTCCGGACGGTGGACCAGGGCGAGGAAGTGCAGGGTGTGGAGGAGGAGCCCGTACAGGACACGCCTCCCTGCGTCTCGGAGGGAGATGAAGGGTGTCGAGGAAATGCGACTCATGTTGTGTGGGACCGGCTCCCGGGAAGGATTACGGCGCCTCGGTCCGACAAGTACTTCCGGCTGAGCGGGGGTTTGCTCAGCCGCAGGTGCTCCACACATTTGAGCCTCTCCGACACCCAGCGGGGCAGGACAAGGGCCGGCTGCTCTCACGCCTGGGCCGCCGCCCTCCGTCAGCGGAGGGGGGGGGCCGGTCGACAGCAACCAGGTTCCAGACTCTCAGCAAGTCCCGGTAGAAGCCGGGCATTCCCAGCAGGATAGCACGGCTAACGCCCACCATCGGGATCCGCGTACCTGCTTGAAGGCAGCGGCCCCGTTAGAAAAAGTGCGTCGCCAGCACGTGCCACCTGGGAGGACGTTCCGAGTACAGGTATCTCTGCAGAGTCCTGAGGCGGAGAGCCGCCAACTGGGTGCGAATGCACACCAGCGACTGCCCGCCCTCCTCAATCGGGAGACTCAGGACCGCTGCAGAGACCCAGTGCTTTCCGTTGCCCCAGAAGAAGTCTACCAACTTCTTCTGGATGATCCCAGCAAAAGTGGCTGATGGGACCAATGTGGTCAATCTGTACCAGAGCAGGGAAGCCACGAGTTGGTTAATGACCAACACCCTGCCCCGGTAGGAAAGCACGCTGAGGAGACCTGACCAGCGCCCAAGCCGGGCGACGACTTTCAACTCCAGCTCCTGCCAGTTCGCCAGCCAGGTCTCCGCGACGGGACTCAGGTAGACTCCCAAGTAAAGGAGGTGCGTGGTGCTCCACGTGAAAACCCGCATCACCTCAGGGAGGGAGTCCACCTGCCATGGACCCACCAAGAGTCCAGAACATTTCCCCCAATTGATCCTTGCAGAGGAGGCGGCCGAGAAGACTCGTTGGCACTCGCGCATCCTCTGCAGATCAGCGGGGTCAGTGACCATGAGGAGTACGTCATCGGCATAGACCGAGAGGACCACCTCCATATCTGGCTCGCGTAGAACCAAGCCCGTCAACCTCCTCCGAAGCAGACTAAGGAATGGCTCCACGCAGATGGCGTACAGTTGGCCTGACATGGGGCAGCCCTGACGTACTCCTCTGCGGAAGAGAATGGGGGCCGTCAAGGATCCGTTGACCTTGACGAGGCACTCCGCAGTGGCGTGTAGAAGTCGGATCCGGGCCACAAAGTGCGGTCCGAACCCAAACGCCCGCAGAGTCCTCAACAGATACTCGTGATCCACCCTGTCGAAAGCCTTCTCCTGGTCAAGGGAGAGAAAGGCAGTGGGTACACCGGTCTCCTGAGCCAGGTAGACCAGGTCCCGGACCAGATGGATATTGTCCTGGATGGACCGGCCCGGGACTGTGTAAGACTGGTCAGGGTGGATCACTTGGGCCAGCACTGGGCCCAGACGGTTGGCCATTGCCTTAGCAAAGACCTTGTAATCGGTACAGAGGAGGGAGACCGGGCGCCAGTTCTTTAGTAGGCGGAAATCACCCTTCTTGGGCAGAAGGACCACTACAGCCCTCCGCCAAGACAGGGGCATCTCCCCGGTCGCCAGGCTCTCCCTCAGGACCATGGTGTAGTCCTCCCCCAGGGTCCCCCAGAAAGTGCGGAGGAACTCTGCTGTCAGGCCGTCCAGGCCAGGGGATTTGCCCCTTTGAATCTGATGGAGGGCCGCGGTCAGTTCGTCTAGTGTCAGGGGGGCGTCCAGACGCTCGGCACCCTCCGGGCCGACCGTGGTTAGACCTTCCCACAGATCACTGCACTCGTCCACGCCGGAGCTATCCGGTGAAAACAAGGTCCCATAAAAGGAACGAACCGCCGCGTTGATGTCTTCTGGTTCGGTGACGGGGGAGACATCGTCAGCGAACAGCTCCACTAACTGCTGACGGACTCCCCGCCACTTCTCCAGCGAGTAGAAGAAGGGTGAACCGCGGTCCAAATCGTGGAGCATTTGGATCCGCGACCTCACATACGCGCCTTGGGATTGCTGTAACTGCAGCTCCTTCAGCGCGTCCTTCTTCTCCTGGTATTCCCTCCAAAGGGTCGGGTCCCTGCCGGTCTGACTTAGACGCGAATCCAAATCGAGCAGCTCACTCCCGAGCTGTCTGACCTTGGAATCACGTCTCTTGGTAGATCCCCTAATGTACTTTTGACAGAAACGCCGGATGTGGGCCTTGCCCACGTCCCACAATAGCCGCAGGGAGTGAAATCCTCCCCTCTTCCCCTTCCAAGTGGTCCAGAACCTCACAAACGAGTCCCGGAAGCGGCGATCCTCCAGCAGCCGGTTGTTAAAGTGCCAGTACGCGGACCCTCCCCTCGTGCGCAGCGGGGTAAACTCCGCCCAAACCAGGTGGTGGTCCGAGCAAGGCATCGGCCGCATGGAGGCCGCCGAGACGCGGGAGACGTACGCCCGAGAAATGTACAGGCGGTCAATGCGAGAATCACCCCCCTCTGACTTCCTGGAGAAGGCATTGGAGTCGGGTGGAGGTTCCTTCAGGTGTCTACCAAGTCAAAGGAGCCCACAAGCTCCTTCAACTTCTTCACCGACTCCTGGCCGCGCTGGTTACCGGAACGGTCTCCTTCCTCGAGGGTACAGTTGAAATCTCCCCCGAGGATCACGCAGTCGCCAGGGTCGATGGAGCTCAAAAGGGTAGACATCTCCCGGAACAGGCAGGTCTGCAACACGGCGGGCTTGGGGGCGTACACGTTGACAAAATGCAACGGCACGCCATCCAGGCGCACGGCAGGTGAAGCAAGCGGCCTGGCACCAATTCCTGGACCTTTAGGATTTCTGGCCGGAAATTCGGGGCCAACAAAATGGCCACCCCACTGGAAATGGAGCTGAGGTGGCTCATGAAGACCTCACCACTCCACTCCAGGAGCCAGGTGGACCCGCCTCCTCGGATGGTGTGGGTTTCCTGCAGGAAGCTCACCGCATATTTCCCATCCCTCAGGGTTGAGAGATGGTTAAACCTGCGCAGAGGCCCCCTGCTGCCATTTATGTTATAACTGGCTATGATGATCGCCATGTCAGGAGTACACTAGATCCCCTCACCAGTCCCCTGGTCACTGACAGCAGAGTCGACTTTGCCGCTACGGACCCTAGATGGATTGGCAGTGCGTTTCACCTTCCGGATCTTGGCAACAAGGGACGCTCTACTGATCCCTCTACCCTCAGCAGGAACGACGTTGCTCTGGGCCTCGTAGTCCTTTCAAAGGTCGTCCAAGACCTGAGCTGAAGCCGGTCGTTCCCCTTCACCCCCATCCCTCCCTTCACCCCGTCCCTCCCTTCACCCCCGTCCCTCCCTTTCCCCTCCCCTTCCTTCTGAGGATGAGGTTCAGGGCGCTGGTGACCCCTTGTAAGTTCGGCCACCGGAGGGAGGCCAGTTTGGGCCGATGTTGGGCTCCTTCGGTGGCCGCGATGAACTCACGGATCTCCTCCACTGGAATGAAAGGAGTGGCGTCGGGGGCAGCGAGAACATCCATTGACTCATTGTCCGAGGAGTCCCCTTCCACCCCCCCCCCCCCCCCCACTGCAGATGGATTCACCATTCCCATCCTTGGACACACCTTCTGTGCTTGAGACTCCCGCCCCACCCTGCGCAGCGGTTGCCTCTTCCCCACCCTCTGGTCTCACCTCCACCTCAGTCCCCACCGTGGGGCCAGTGGCAGAGGGGCCTTCCTCGGGTGTACCTGGGCAGTCAAGACCATTGACAGTGGGGTCTATCCCTCCACCAGTTGGGCCCAGAGTGGACTCTGGTGTCCCAGACTCAGGGAGTCCCTCTGGAGCCAGGTCCTGCGGGAGAGAAGGGCTGGTTTCCCCTTCCCCCTCCCCGCCTACTATCCCTAACTCCACAGGCGTCTTCTCAACCTCGTCCTCAGTGGGTTGCTCCTGGGCTTCCCCGGGTGCATGAATCGGGATTCCCTCCCCAACAGGAATCTCTCCCTGCTCCATCACACCCGAGTGGTCCCCATCACCACCCTCCCCAGAAACCCCTTCAGAGCATGGAACCGGGGCCTGAACCAGAGGGCAGGAGTCATCCTCCACCACAGCACTCCCCGCCCCACTGGAAGATTCCCCTATGTCCCCCTTCTGCTCCTCCCTGGAGAGATTCCTCCTTCTTTTTTTCGAAGGGGAGGAGCTCACAGCAACCCTAGTCTGCGGTTCCCCCTCCTCCCGCCCAATCCCCTCCGCCCCCGGCTGGATTCTGGGGCTTGCGGACTCCCTAACGGGAGGTGACGGGATGGGTGGCGAGATCTTATCCCCGGGGGGTTTGTTCCCCAGGTGCCTTATCTTCTTCGCCACCTTGCTCCCCTTCTTTTGACCCTCCCCGTCCCCAGGGTTCCCTGACTCAACTACAGGGGGAGTGGGAGTGGGGGGGGGGATGGGGGTTAGTGGCACCGGAGGCGGAGGCCTCCGCCCGGGATTTGGGGCAATTCCTCCGAATATGCCCCACTTCCTTGCACCTCGGGCGGTCCGATGTCCAGAAGATGGTGAAGTCTCACCCATCCTGCTGGACACAGAAGCGCCCGTCGACCACCTCCTCCCGGTCCAGCAACATTGTCAACTGGCGCCGGAGGGAGAGAACGTGCTGCAAGTCCTTCCTGCGAAATCCCATGGGTATTGGGGTGATGTCGGTGAGGATCTTCCCCAGGGTATGAAGGTGGGGAAGGAGGGCCTCGTTCTTGATGCAGGGCGGGACGTTGGATAGGACCACCCGCTGCGCGGTGGACCCCAGGGGCTCGACCTGTAAGAAAAGTCCACCCACTGTGACCCCTTTACATACAGTCGCGTTCACCCCCTCAACGGACTCCAGAAAGAATACGCCCTTCCCAAACATTTTACCCACATACACAATGCCTGCAGGCTTGGCTGCGACTGCCACAGCAGCCGGGCAGTCCTCCAGGTTCATTTGGGGGGGGGGGGGGCAAGTAGCACCTGACCCCATGTTCAAAGGGTAGGCTCCTCATGGGGAACCGGGCCCCCAGAGGAGCAGCCGAAGCAGCTGAAGCAGCCGCCTTAGCATAACTCCCCGAAGACCCCGATCTCCCAGAACGCTGACCCTGCATGATGTCAGGCACTACAGTGAAACAAAAACACTGATACACAAAGACAAAGACAATCCAAAAGACACGGGGCCAAGTCCAAACACACAAACAAGTGTAGAACAGTTCAAGGGAGGGAGGCGAATGGTGTTGCCTCGAACGTCAATAATGGCGGCTCCCACTAAAATACTGCTGCGTCACGGCCTCTTGGCCCGGGTATCTCGGCTCTCCTGCGTTCCCTGGTGAGCTGCAGACTTTCTGAAGCAATCCCCGCTGGTCTTCGCTGCTCCTGCAGCAACGAAAGGGATTCACCTGCAGACTGTTATTGTTGGAAGCCTATCTCTGATAGAGAGGAGGCTCCTTCAGCTCCAGGTCTCAAGGCCACAGAAGAAGGTCGAGGGTGTAGAAAACTCCCACACCGCACGAAAACCAGACCCGTCCGGTCAGTAGCGACGAGGCAGTAGGGGGGGTTGTTCTGGACACAGGTGTATCAGTCCAGACAGGTTTTTCTCCCCCTTTTTGTGCGCCACAGTTTCCTGGCAGGTTGCCAGCCTCAGTAGTGGGAGCTGAGCAGTCAGTTGATAACACAACTTGCAGCCCCATAACACACAGAAACCCTTTTAAAAGATTTCTGTAGCGTCGCAGCGATTCCCAAAGATGTTTAGAGTACCGCTGTACCTCCTCCGAATTCCAAAAAATGTTTAGAAACTCACTCGTTCGAGTGATTGAAACAGAGCTCCGCAGCACCACACCTGAGCTTGGTGGGGATGACCGTGTTTGAAGGCAAAGCTATAGTCAATGAGTAGCATCCTCACGTACGTGCCCTGTCTCTCCAGGTGAGTCAGGACAGTGTGAAGACCCAGACAGATGGCGTCCTCTGTGGATCTGTTTGCCTTATGTGCACATTGATGCGAGTCCAGTGAGTCAGGGATGCTGGTTTTGTTGTGTGAGAGGAACAGCCTTTCAAAGCACTTCATGACTACCGGAGTTTGGGCAACCGGGCGATAGTCGTTCAGGTTGGTGATCTTTGCTTTTTTCGGTACCGGCACTATGGTAGACGACTTCAGGCACTTGGGGACTGTAGCCAGAGATAACAACAGGTTAAAATTCTGGTGAATACCTCAGCCAACTGTTCAGCACAGTCCCTAAGTAACCCTTCCTTGAACTCCATCCGAGCCTGCGGCCTTGTGTGGTTTGACCGTTCGCGGAGTGAGACCGCACCTGGAGTACTGTGTGCAGCTTTGGTCTCCAGATTTGAGGAAGGACGTCCTTGCTATTGAGGGCATGCAGCGTAGGTTCACCAGGTTAATACCCGGAATGGCGGGACTGTCGTATATTGAAAGACTGGAGCGACTGCAGACTGCAAATTTGCCGATGATACAAAGCTGGGTGGTAGTGTGAACTGTGAGGAAGATGCTATGAGGTTGCAGGGTGACTTGGACAGGTTGTATGAGTGGGCGGATGCATGGCAGATGCAGTTTAATGTGGATAAGTGTGAGGTTATCCACTTTGGTGGTAAGAATAGGAAGGCAGAGTATTATCTGAATAGTGTCAAGTTAGGAACAGGGGATGTACAACGAGATCTGGGTGTCCTCTGAAAGGAAGCATGCAGGTACAGCAGGCAGTGAAGAAAGCCAATGGCATGTTTGCCTTCATAACAAGGGGAGTTGAGTATAAGAGCAAAGAGGTCCTTCTGCAGTTGTACAGGGCGCTAGTGAGACCGCACCTGGAGTACTGTGTGCAGTTTTTGTCTCCAAGTTTGAGGAAGGATATTCTTGCTATTGAGGGCGTGCAGCGTAGGTTCACCAGGTGAATTCCCGGAATGGCGGGACTGTCGTATGTTGAAAGAGTGGAGCGACTTGGCTTGTACACACTGGAATTTAGAAGGCTCTTATCGAAACGTATAAGATTATAAAGGGGTTGGACACGTTAGAGGCAGGAAACATGTTCCCAATGTTGGGGGAGTCCAAAACAAGGGGCCACCCAGTTTAAGAATAAGGGGTCGGCCATTTAGAACGGAGATGAGGAAAAACTTTTCCAGTCATTTAGTCGTGAATCTGTGGGAATGCGGAAACAACCCACTGCGAGAAATTATCCCCAAATGATCAATTGATTGACTGTTCAGTTCTCGATCTGTACACGGGATGTCCCCATTACCCAAAAGCTGGAAGTTGGGCAACGCCGAGGAATTGTTCACCCGGGATGGAACTAAAATGAGAGTCAGCGCTTCATTTTCTGAGGAGCTAAAAATAGAACTTCGCACAGCTCGCAACAGTTGACAAATTGAATCTTTGATATAAAATGTTATTTTCAAGCAAGTGCGGTTGGTTTCTAAATTATGGCCAATCGCGGAAAAGCAATCAGAGGCCAATTCACGACTCATCCCCGGCTGTCTTCCAGTCACACAATCCCACTCTATTTATAGTTTATGGAGTCAACCAGCACAACGGAAAACCTTATGGAACAAGCCAATGGAATGTTGGCCTTCATAACAAGAGGAGTTGAATATAGGAACAAAGAGGTCCTTCTGCAGTTGTACAGGGCCCTAGTGAGACCGCACCTGGAGTACTGTGTGCAGTTTTGGTCTCCAAATTTGAGAAAGGATATTCTTGCTATTGAGGACGTGCAGCGTAGGTTTGTTAGGTTAATTCCCGGAATGGCGGGACTGTCATATGTTGAAAGACTGGAGCGGCTAGGCTTGTATACACTGGAATTTAGAAGGATGAGAGGAGATCTTATCGAAACGTATAAGATTATGAGGGGTTGGACACGTTAGAGACAGGAAACATGTTCCCAATTTTGGGGGAGTCCAGAACAAGGGGCCACAGTTTAAGAATAAGGGGTAAGCCATTTAGAACTGAGACGAGGAAAACAATTTCAGTCAGAGAGTTGAGAATCTGTGGAATTCTCTGCCTCAGAAGGGAGTGGAGGCCAATTCTCTGAATGCATTCAAGAGAGAGCTAGATAGAGCTCTTAAGGATTGCGGAGTCAGGGGGTATGGGGAGAAGGCAGGAACGGGGTACTGATTGAGAATGAGAGGCGTGGCTGTGTTGTGCAGCTGCGGCTCACCGGCAGTCTCTCTGTTTTTTTGTTTTGTTTTTGTCATTGTTGTTGTTAAATGTACGTTTTGTTTTATTTTTAATTCTGTGTATGTAGGGGGGTGGTGGGGGGGGAGTTGCGGGAGACCTTTTTTCAAATCTCCTCAACGGAGATGCGACCTTTACCGTGTCGTATCTCCGTTCGCGCTACGGCCTAACATCGTGGAGTCGGCGGCCTCCAGCTGGGATCGACCTCAAAGACTCCGGTCGCAGGGCGTGGACTTACCATCTCGGAGGCTTCGGCCGTGGGCCCTGCAGACCGCAACATCGGGAGTTCGCAGGTCCCTGGCTGGCGACTGGCTTCTTGGAGCTCCAGCCGTAGCAGCTTCGACCGCCCCGAAGCGCGAGGTTTGATCGACCCGCCCGCAGGCCCTTCATCGCCCTGCGTGGCCTGGCCGCGGCACTTTCCATCGCCCGGTGGGGGCTCAGGACTTTCATCGGCCTGCTCGGCTCGGCCCTGGGACTTTCCATCGCCCGGTGGGGGCTTCAAAAAGTTGGGAGCCTCGATCACCTCGTGGCACCACGGGAGAAGAATGAGGAGGAGATAAGACTTTGCCTTCCATCACAGTGAGGGTGTGCCTAGAGCAATCACTGTGATGGCTGTTTTGTGTAAAAAATTGTATCTGTGTGTCTTGTGCTTTTTGATGTCTGCTGCCGGACCCTGACGTGAGAGGACGCTGGCGTTGTGTATTCGCCGCTTTTCCGTCAGGATAGTTTGTCTGTTTGTTTCTATGTTAATTGTTTTTGTAAAGCGCTTTGAGCATGTGATAAGGCGCTATATAAAATAAATGGATTATTATTATTATTATTATTATTGAATGGCGGTGCTGGCTCGAAGGGCCGAATGGCCTCCTCCTGCGCCTATTGTCTATTGTCTTCCAGTCACACAATTCCACTCTATTTATAGTTATAGAGTCAACCAGCACGACGGAAAACCTTATGGAACAAGCTGACTATGCCACGAAATAGTTCAGTTAGCTTAGTTCAGTGGGACTGAAGGCTGATAAAACCCCAGCGCCTGATGGTCTGCATCCCAGAGTACTCAAGGAGATGGCTCTAGAAATCGTGGACGCATGGATGATCATTTTCCAATGTCCAATAGACTCAGGATTAGTTCCTGTGGATTGGAGGGGAGCGAATGTTAACCCATTTTTCAAGAAAGTAGCGAGAGAGAAAACGGGGAATTATAGACCATCGGTGTTGAGGAAGATGGTGGAGTCAATTATTAAAGAGGTAATAACGGCGCATTTGGATAGCAGTAAAAGGATTGGTCCAAGTCAGCGTGGATTTATGATGGGGAAATCCTGCTTGACTATCTTCTGAATTTTTTGGGGGATGTGACAAATAAAATGGATGGAGAGCCAGTGAATGTAGTGTATCTAGGCGTTCAGGAAGGCTTTGGTAAGTTTCCACACGGAGATTGGTGAGCAGGATTAGAGCACATGGTATTGGGTGTAGGGTATTGACATGGATAGATAATTGGTTTGCAGACAGGAAGCAAAGACTAGGAATAAACGGGTCCCTTTCAGAATGGCAGGCACTGGCGAATGGAGTGCCGCAAGGCTCGATGCAGGGGCGCAACGATTTACCATATATATTAATGATTTGGATGATGGAATTAGAAGTAACACTGGCAAGTTTGCAGATGACACAAAGCTAGGTGGAGGTGTGAACTGTGAAGAGGCTGCTTGGAGGTTGCAAGGTGACTTGGACAGGTTGCGTGAGTGGGCAGATGCATGGCAGATGCAGTATGACGTAGATAAATGTGGGGTTATCCACATTGGCGGCGAAAACAAATAGGGAAATTATTATCTCAATGGTGTCAGATTCGGTAAAAGGAAAGAACCAGGGGCCACGGTCTAAGAATAAAGGGGAGGCCATTTAAAACGGAGGTGCAAAAAAAAATCACCCAGATAGTTGTGAATTTGTGGAATTCTCTGCCACAGAAGACAGTGGAGGCCAATTCACTGGATGCATTTAAAAGTGAGTTGGACAAAGCTCTTGGGGCTAGCGGAATCAAGGGATATGGGGAGAAGGCAGGCACGGGGTACGGATTGTGGTTGATCAGCCATGATCACAATGAATGACGATGCTGGATCGCAGGGCCAAATGGCCACCTCCTGCACCTATTTATTTATGTTTCTATGTCTCTAATATCTGTTCACTATGTGCAGTCCATTTAATCGTCCACATACCACACAAAGCCAACACCAAGGTGGCAGCGGATGAATTATACTCGGTCATGAACTCTCTTTAAGAACCAAACCCTATGGTACTGTTCATCATTTGCGATGAACTCAACCAATCTAGCCTCAGGAATGCACAGGTAACTAAAATCAACATCTCTCTCTCTCCCCCAGCCCATCTCCCTCGGCAGGGCTTAAGCACTCTGACCTACACGACCGGTAAGTATGCCTGCCGTTCCATTTGTCGCTCTCGTTTGTCATCTATTGGTGGTGCTCCTGCTGGCATTCAGAAAGATTTAATAACGAAGCACCAACGAAAAGAGCAACACAGCAGTGGTCTGAGGAGACCGGGTGTCTCCATTAGGTCTGCCCTCGGTCGATGAAGTTAAGCTATTTGCAGTTTCACAGAGCGAAGGCACAGTAATCGGTCCGATTGGATATGCGTTACGGAAGATTGAGTCGTAATATGAAGGCGAATTATCAGGAAATCAACTCAATCGAAGTCCGGGCTGCATACAAAGACTGTGGCAAACGTCAATAATGATCAGTTAATGGACGACGAAACAAAATCATCATCAAACAATATAAATCTTTCATTTCAAAGGTGAATACAGACGCTATAATCTAGAATAAAGAGACATAACTGAGCGGGTCATGCAGCATCCGTAGAACCAGCTGACGTAAGTTGAAGATTCGGGGCCATGAGACGGAGCAGAAGGCATCAATGATTAGAAAGTTGGAAAGTAAATGATGGGGCCGATCAATGGCAACATGTGAATGTTCCTGTGTAGCGTCGTGCATGGCTGGGGATCAGAGTGAAGATGTTCCGTCTGCCTTTACGGGAGGACTGGATGAAGCTCATGACGGAACGGATGGGGAGTGAAGAGAGAGGTTCCACTGAATGGAATAGACAGAGAGCGGGTGGTGAACAGAGTGGCGTCACTTGGTGTTAAATGTTATCTGTTCATGTTGGGATCTGTCCTCGTCTGGGGTGGGAATCTGCAATAAAGGGAGCAGGAATATGCACTTCCGTTTGCAGGGCAACGGGTCATGAATGGAAATTCCATCCCCGATGCAAAGACGACCTCACAGTGAATAATAATTGCCTATGGGATCCATTTTACTCCAGAACACCTTCCTGCATCATTTATAGGTTCAAGGTGAATGTAGAAAAGATTAGTAGGAACCTGGTGGGTAACTTTTTCACGCAAAGGATGGTGGACGTATGGAACAAGCTGCCAGAGGAGGTCATTGAGGCAGGGACTGTCGAAACATGTAAGAAGCAGTTAGATAAGTACATGGATCGGACAGGTTTGGAGGCATATGGGCCAAACGCGCCCAGGTGGGAGTCGTGTGGCTGGGACATGTTGGCCTGTGTGGGCAAGTTGGGCCGGATGGCCTGTTTCCACTCTGTATCATTCTATGACTCTATGAGTCTATGCATGAATTGCTATCGGAATTAAGTATCTGTGCTCTCTGAAGGCAGATTTCCCGTGCATTGGCAATGTTGCGCTGATCGGAATCGAACCCCGACCATCTGCTCGGGATTCAACTGGTGAGGCACAGTTGCCGATTGATCAAAGGAGACGCACAATAGCACAGTGTTTCCCCCGGAGCGCGATCCGGAATAATGACAATCTAATGCAAAAACTCAGGAAACATAAAATCGGGATATATGCGAGGATTTCTCACGGAATGATATCGCGCGTCCGGACACCTTGAGACCTGCGGTCCGCGGTCTGTCGAGGGATGTGTTCGGTTTCATCAGGAAATGCACGTGACGGCTGTTTTACAATAGAGACATTTAGGTCTCGTCCTAATCAGAAGCCTTGGATGAAAAGGGAGATTCACACTTGGTTAATGTCCTAATCTGAGGCTTTGAAGCAAGATGACCCTGAACGGAACACGAAGGACAAGTGTGATCTCCGCAAGTCAAACAGGGATAAGAGGATTCCAAATCAGACTGGGCGCTCAATTCAAGCAAGCGGATACCTGGCGACTGCATTGGCGCTGATGACCACCACTGTTTACGAGCCGACCCATGCATCTCTACTGTTGGATAACCGCTTTG
Organism: Rhinoraja longicauda; assembly: GCF_053455715.1. Taxonomy (NCBI): domain Eukaryota; kingdom Metazoa; phylum Chordata; class Chondrichthyes; order Rajiformes; family Arhynchobatidae; genus Rhinoraja; species Rhinoraja longicauda. The sequence goes on from NW_027601408.1 coordinate 93,358, forward strand.
AACATTGTTTCGATGGTTCTGTCTAATACCTCCCGATGGCAGAGATCATAAAGCATGGAGACATATAGCGCGGAAACAGGCCCAACATACACGTGTCGATTAAAATGAACCATCTGGTCTAATTCGGTTTACCCATATCCCCGAAAACCTTTCCAAACCGTGTACCCGTCCAAATGTCCTTCACATTGTGTGTGCCTCAGCATGTTTCTGGGCAGGTTGTTTCACATTTCCTCAACCCCCTGAATAAAATAGTTGCCCCTCACGTTTATATGAAACATTAACACCTCTCACCTTAAACCCATGTCCTATCGTGCTTGATTTTCCTACCCTGTCAAATAGACTGTGCATTCACTCCATTTATTCCCCTCATACCCATTTCGCCTGTAGACGTCACCTCTCGGGCCCCTGTGCTCCTGATTGATTACCAGCGGGAAAGAGAGCCAGATAGCGTGTTAGCTTTCTAGATAGCCAAATCCCTGCATTGCTATATAGCTTGAACGCTAGACAGATGGATGGTGTGATAGCTGGATCTCTGCATAGCAAAAATAGTTAGCTAGTTGCGTAGGCAGCTCTTTGTGGAGTGCGGTCTCTCGCTTGCTCGCTCTCGGGGGGGGGGGGGTGAAAGGGAGAACGAGAGAGACCTATTTCGATCTAGCTCGATAGCTCATTAATGGCTATAAATCTCTCTTGCGATCTGGCTCGTGAGCTATCTACTGGTATAGCTGGCTAGATGCCTAGCTCACTAGCCATCTAGCAAAGCTTCATCAAGCTAAACCCGCTATCTGGCCGCCAAAGCTGTTGGCTAACAATTTAGTTATCTAGTTATCTATCTCTCTAGCCCTCAGGCAAGTTAGTGACCTAGCTATGTTGCTACCAAAATAGTTAGCTCTTTACCTATCAATCAAGCTATCTCGAGAAATGGATTGCTAGCCAGCAGGATAGGCTGCCAGACAGCGTGTGAGCTATCTCGATAGCAAGATAGCGAACTACCTAGATAGCTATCTACATGCAATGCTAGACAGCTAGGCAGCTGGATATCTGTATATCAGTTATCAGCGAGATAGCTGGAGATATTGATAGTAAATAGGTAGCTCTCTATCTAGGCAGCTATTTGAGGAGTGCGCTCTCTCTCTCTCTCTCATCCTCTGTGGCCCTCGTGAGAGAGGGGGATCTTGTTGAGTGGGAACGATAGGTGAGCCATGATAGAATGCAGAAGTGGACTCGATGGGCCTTGGTGCACTAACTCTGCTGCTGTGACTTTTGTACCCAGTGTTCTTTTTTAACAGTGCACTGCTGCATCCACACACAGCGCACCCCAGTGGATGTACAGTAGCAATAGACTGTCACATCGCTCTCCCGTGGACGAACATCAGCAGCACACTGCAACATCCACACACAGCGCACCCCAGTGGATGTACAGTGGCAATATACTGTCATGGCGCCCTCCCCTGGATGAACATCAGCAGCACACGGCAACATACACACACAGCGCACCTCAGTACCTGTACAGTGGGAATATACTGTCACAGCGCCCATCCGTGGATGAACATCAACAGTACACTGCAACATCCACACACAGCGCACCTCAGTGCATGTACAGTGGCAATATACTGTCACGACGCCCTCCCCTGGATGAACATCAGCAGTACACAGCAACATCGAGGCACAACAGCCCTCACTGTCTGTACAAGATAAGTGCATCGCAGCATCAGCATTGCTTATGATGGACCTTGAGTTCCCAATGCGAAACACGCAAATCGTGGTAGTACGTTTAGAGTAATAAATAAGCCACGTAGAATGTTTGCTATATTTGACCGAGTCATTGAATATGAGTCGGATGTCAATATTCAACTTTAGAGAACTTTACTTCGGCCGCTTTAGCAGCATTGTGTACAGTTATGTTCGCTCTCGTACACGAAGGATATGGGCGCTTCGGAAATCGTGTTCAAGACGTTTACAAGAACATCGCCTGGAGCGTATGAACAACCAGACGTTGGACTGGTTCATCGGAGTTCGGGCAGTAACCTGATAGATCGATAGCAAATTGTGAGAGGCAAAGATATGGTAAACAGTCAGAACATTCCTCTCAAGATGGAAATATCAAGTATTGAAGGCCACCCCTTTATGGTGAAAGGGATGAAGTTTAAACGAGGTGTGCGGGGAAAGCAAGGGGCAGTGTGTGCATCGAAGGTCGGCATTGGGAGATAAGGAATAGGAGTAGAATTAGACCATTCGGCCAATCGTCTTATACGCCAATCTTTTTCCCTCCAAACCCCATTCTCCTGCCTTCTCCCCATAACTTCTGATACCTGTATTAATCAAGAATCTTTCTGTCTACGCCTTTAAATATCCACTGACGTGACCTACACAGCCTGTTGTGGCAAATAATTCCACAAATTCATCACCTTCTGACCAAATAAATTTCTGAACATCTTCAAAAGAGAACGTAGATTAATTCTGTGGAAATGGTCTCTTGTCCGAGACGCTCCCACAAGTGGAAACATACTTTCTACATCCACTGGATCTAAACCATTCACATATCTGTATGTTTCAATGAGGTCCACCCTCATATTTCTAAACTCCGAGTGCAAGCCGGGAGCCGACAAACGCTCGCCACAGGTTAACTTATTGCTGGGATCATTCTTGTAAACCTCCTCTGGGCCCTCTCCAGAGCCAGCACACCTTTCCTCTGATATGGTGCCCAGAATTGCTCACAATATTCCAAATGCGGCATTCCCAGCGCTTTGTATATCCTCAACATTACATCCGTGTTTCTGTGTACAAGTCCTCTTGACATAAATGCGTCAATGAGTTTGCTTCCATTAGACAATAGACAATAGACAATAGACAATAGACAATAAGTGCAGGAGTAGGCCATTCGGCCCTTCGAGCCAGCACCACCATTCCATGTGATCATGGCTGATCATTCTCACCGATTCAACTTGCAGATAAACATTTTGGGAATCCTTAACCAGCACTCCCAAGTCCCTTTGCACTTCCGATTTATGGATTATTTCCCCACTTAGACAATAGTCTACGCCATTATTCCTACTACCAAAATGCAGTACTCCCCACTTTGCTACACTATATTCCATCTGCCACTTCTCTGCCCATTCCCCCAACATGTCCAATTCCTTCTGCGGCGTCCATGCTTTCTCTAAACCTCATGCCCTTCCACCTCTTTTCGTAACATCCGCAAACTTGGCCACAAAGCCTTCAATCCCCTCGTCCAAATCATAATATAAAACGTGGAGTAGCGTGCAAACACCGATCCTTGAAGATCTCCACTAGTTACTGTTAGCCAACGAGAAAAAATTCCCCTTTATTGCCACTCTTTGTCTTCTGCCATCCAGCCAACCAGTTATCCATGCTGGTATCTGCCTTTTGACACCATGGGCTCTCATCTTCCTAAGCAGCCATCTTGTGACACCTGGTCAAAGGCTTTCTGAAAATCAAAGTAAACAACATCTACAGTCTCTCCTTCGTCTGCCTTGCTATTTACTTCTTCAAATAATTCCAGCAAATTTATCAAACACGACCTCCCATTCACAAAGCCATGCATACTTCTGCCTATTTCACCGTGCACATAAATACTCTGTCACATCATCCTGTATAACGGGTCCTAAAATCTTACCACCCACTCCACTGGTGTTGGAGGCAGATACAATAGTGATATTTAAGACAAGTTCAGTTTTTCAGGTAATGAAGGGATATACATTGTAAGCAGGCAGGTAAGGTTGGTCGTCTCATGTTTGGCACAGCTATTATTAGCCGAAAGTCCTGCCGTGCCTTGTACTTCGTGTAGGAAAGAAATGCAGATGCTGGTTTAAATGGAAGGTAGACACAAAATGCTGGTGTAACTCAACGAGACAGGCAGCATCTCTGGAGAGAAAGAATGGGTGACGTTTCGGGTCGAGACCCTTCTTTAGACTGATGTCGGAGAGGTCGGCAGGAAAGAGATAGAATGTTGTCGGAGACCGTGGGACTGGTGGGAGAGCTGGGAAGGAGGAGGGGTGGAGAGAGAGGGGAAGCAAGGGCTAATTAAAGTTAGAGAAATCAATGTTCATATCGCTGGTATGTTAGCTGCCCAAGCGAAGTATGAGGTGCTGTTCCTCCAATTTGCGCTGTGCATCACTCTGACAATGGAGGATGCCCAGGACAGAAAGTTCAGATTGGGAATGGGGGAGCGTGGGTGAGTTAAAGTGCTGAGCAACCTGGAGATCAGGTAGGACTGTGTGGGACTGTTCAGCGAAACATTCGCCGAGCTTGCGCTTTGTCTCGCCGATATCACTCCAGCAGTACTATCCCACAGTATACCGTTATACCAGTACTACCCCACAGTGCGTCACTCCATCAGTACTATCCAACAGTATACCATTACACCAGTACTACCATACAGTGCGTCACTCCATCAGTACTATCCAACAGTATACCATTACACCAGTACTATCCTACAGTGCGTCACTCCATCAGTACTATCCAACAGCATACCATTACACCAGTACTACCCTACAGTGCGTCACTCCATCAGTACTACCGCAGAGTGTCACTACCAATTCCATCCCACATTATGTCATAACAATAGTAATACCGCATAGTGTGTCACTCCATCAGTACTACCCCAGAATGTGCCATTACATCAATAATACCCTACGTTAGGTCACTCATCAATACTACTTCACAGTCTGCCACTCCATCAGTACTACATGTTACTCCATCAGTAGAACCCAAGAGCGTGTCACTCTAATCAGTACAACCCCACAGTATGTTATTCCATCATTTCTGCCCCACGGTGTTTCACACTGTCAGTACTACCTTAGGTATGTAATTTCATCCGTACTACCCACAGCTTTTCCCCTTCAGTAATACCATCGATTGTGTCACTCCATCAGTGCTACCCCGAAATGTACCAGTCCTTCAGTACTACCCCACAGGATGTTAATCCATAAATACTATCCCACAGCGTGTCACTCCATCAGTACTACCATATCGTCTGTTACTCCATCATTACTGCATCACAACATGTCATTCATTCGGAACTATCCCATGGAATGCCATTGCATCAATATTACTAAATGGATAGTCATTCCATCAGTACTAACCCACAGTTTGTCATTCGATCAGTTCTCCCCCTCAATGTGTCACTCCATCAGAACTACCCAATAATGTTTCATTACATCAGTAGTACCCCATTTAGTTTCACACCATTAATACTATCCCACAGTGTGCCACGACATCAGTACTACCATATCGTTTGTTCCTCCATCAGTACTACCGCACATTGTGTCACTCCATGAGTTATACACCAAAATATTTTACTCCATCAGTGCCCGCCCTCAGTTTGTCACTTCACTAGTACAACCCCAAAGTGTATTGCTCCATCTGTGCTGCCCACATTGTGTCACTCCATCAACACTGCCCCACTGGTTATCACTCCATCAATACAAGCCTACAGTGTGTTTGACGATCATTACTACAACACACTATGTCACTCCATCAGTACAACCCTAGAGCGTGTCACTTCATCGGTACTACCGCACTGTATACCATTCCATCAACACATACCCACAGTGCTTTTCAACATCAGTACCACGTTGTGTATCATTCCATTAGTACTAACGCAAACAGTGTCACTCGATCAGTTCTATGCAACGGTGTGTCACTCCATCAGTACTACACAATGAGTCCTTCCATCAGTACTACCCCACAGTGTTTCAATCCACCAGTATTACCCTGGAATATGTCTCTCCAACAGTGCTACACGGCAGGGTGTCACTCAATCAGTACTATCCCACAGTATGCCATTGCATCAGAACTGCCACATAGTGTGTCACTCCATCAGTACTACCTCAAAGTGTGTCACTCCACCAGCACTACCCACAGTGTGCCACTGCATCAGTACTAAAATATTGTTTGTTACTCCTTTTGTACTAACCTACATTGTGCCACTCCACCAGTGCCTCCCCACAGAGCGTCGCACCATCAGTAATATCACTCGGGTTATCTTCGCATCAGTACTACGGCAACGTGTGTCACTCCATCAGTACAATCCAGTGATTATCACTCCATCCGTATACCACGAAGCGTGTCACTCCACCAGTACTACCGCACAGTGTCAACCCATCAGTACTTCCTCGCAGTGTCACACCATTAGTATTCCCCACAGTATGTCACTCCATCAGTCCTACCTCACTTTGTCACTACAACAGTAATTCCCCACAGTTTCACTCTATTAGTATTTCTCCACCATGTCTCACTCCATTAGTACTACCCGATGTTTATCATTCAATCAGGACTATCCCAGTGTGTCACCCCATAAGTGCTGCCACAAATTGTGTCACTCCATCAGTATTGCTGCTCAGTGTGTCACTGCATTGGTACTACACCACAGTTTGTCATCACAATAGCACTACCGCTCAGTGTGTCACTCCGTCTGTGAAACCGCGCAGTGTCCCACTGCATTAACACAACTCCATGGTGTTACACTCCATCAGCACTGCCCAACATCATGTCACTCCAGTGCAACCCTAGAACGTATCACTCCATCAATGCTCCCCGCAGTATCTTCTTCCATCAGTAATCCCCAAAGTGCTTCACAACATCAGGACTACCTCAAATCTGCCATTCCATCCGCAATACCCCACAGTGTGCTAACCCATCGCAGCGACTCCATAGTGTGTAATTCCATCACTATTTCACCACAGTTTTTCATCGCAACAGTACTACCGCAGAGCGTGTCAGTCCATCAGTATTACTGCGTCACTCCAACAGAATGTGCTATTACATCCGTACTACCCCACAGTGTGTCATTCCATCAATACACCTCCACAGTACGTCATTACACCAGTACTACTCCACAGTGTTACACTCCATCAGTACAACACTGGAGCGTGTCACTCCATCAGTACTACCCTACAATATGTTATTCCATCAGTATTACACCACAGTGATGCATTCCATCAGTACTGCCTTAAGCTTGTTATTCCATTTTGTACAACCACACGGACTCATTCAATTAGTTTTACCCATCAGTGTAACTCTCCATCTGTACTGCCCACCGTCAGTCCTTACCATTCCACAATGTGCAACCCGACAGTACCACCAAAGATTGGGTCAATACTTCGGTACTTAGCCCACTGTGCGTCCTTCTGTCCGCACTACCCCCAGTGTGTCATTCAATCAGCACTACACCGAAGTATCTCACCCCGTCAGTACAACCGCGCAGTGTGTCCGTCCATCAGTAATACGCACCGTGTGTCACTCCATCAGTACTGCTCCACAGCGTGTCACTCCATCAGTTTTACCCCACGGGATGTAGTTGCACACTGAAGTAGTACTGACGGAGTGACAAACTGCGTGGTAGTACTGATGCAATGACCTCACAATTTGTCACTAAATCAGTGCTATTCCACTGTGTGTCACTCCGTCAGTACTACTCCGCAGTTTGTCATAACAACAGTACTACACATTGTGCCACTCCATGAGTATTACCCGTAGTGTGTCACTGCATCAGTAGAGCCCCACGATGTATCATTCCATCAGAACAACTGCAAAGTGTGTCACTTCATCAGTACTACTGCAAATTTTGTCACTCCATCTGTACTAAACCACAGTATGTTAATCCACCCGTACTGCATCAACTGGGGTCACTCCATCAGTACTACAGCGCATTGTGTCACTCCATCAGTACTACCCCACATTGTGTCACTCCATCAGTACTACCCCACATTGTGTCACTCCATCAGTACTGCCCCACATTGTGTCACTCCATCAGTACTACCCCACATTGTGTCACTCCATCAGTGCACTGCCCAGTGCGTCACTCCATCAGTACTACTGCGCAGTAGTTCATTATGCTGCTGGCCTTGCCGAGGCAGCGTGGTTTATAAATTGAGTCAATATAATGGAGGTTGCTTTGTGTGATGGTCTGGACAATTCGCAGCAATTTCTGGCGTTCTTGTATGGAGCTGTTCCCAAACCAAGCTGTGATGCATCTTGATAAAATACTTTCTATGCTGTATCTGTAGATGTTGGTGAGAGTTGTAGAGGGCACGCCGAACTAGCTAAGCCTGCCAAGGACATGGATGGGTGAAGTTCGGTTCGAGACCCTTCTTCAGACTGATTCTGGTGGGAAGCTGGAGAAGGCTGGAACAGCAGGACAAAGCGAGTTGAATGATGAGTGGGTGAATACCGTTTTCATAGTTAGGTGGTTGAGACCAGAGGTTAGAAGATAAAAGTTGCGAGATAAGGATTGAGCAGGTTGAAAATATAAAGAGAGATGAGGGAATATCGGTTGAAGGTGAGGTGGAGGTGGAGGGGATGAACAGGTGCGAGTCCGCGTGAAGAAAGAGAAAGAGCGAGGGAAAAGCGGGAAGTTGCACGTTAGTTACCTGGCATTTGCTAATGTTCATACCATTAGTTTGCAAGGTTCCCAAGCGGACTATGAAGTGGCGTTCTTTCTGTTTTAATGTAACCTCTCTGGCACTGGTGGAGGCCCAGGACAGAAAGGTCAGTGTGCGAGGGGGAGTTACAATGGTTTGCAACGGGGAGATACGGCAAGCCTTAGCAGAACGAGGGTAAGTGTTCGACAAAACGGTCGCCGAGTCTCCATTTCACAACGCCGATGTAAAGGAGGCCATATCTGGAACACCACATGCAGTAGATGAGATTAGAGGTGGTGCAGGTGAACATCTGTCGCAACTGGAAGGGCTATTGAAGTGTGAGGAAACGGGGTAGAGAGACATCATGGTGGCTAGCCGTTTTAACCGCACTTCCCAAGAAAGGCCTTGGAGAGAGAAGTGAGGGCGAGCAGGAGGAGTGTTGCGGAAAAGAGAGAGACAGATAGGGAGTACAGTGATGAAAGGAAGAGATAGCGGAGAAGACGAAAGAAGAGATGGAGGGAGAGGTAAGTAATAAAGGGAGAGTGGGAACATGAAAAGAGAGCGGAGTTCAGATCGCGTGGGTTGGCAAAACTGAGCGATGAAAGGGTCAGATAGTTAGAAAGAAACGGAGGGATAAATGCAATGGGAGTGAGAAGGAGGGGGGGTTAGGAGAGAGAGGTTGACAGAGAGATGGCGGAGCTGAGAGGAAGAATAGAGATGGTAGGAGAGAGTGATAGTTCAGAGAGAGCGACAGCAGTAAGGATGGAGGGAGAGACAAAGGGAGGAGGGAGAGAGAAAGGGGGGAGGGAGAGAGAAAGGGAGGAGGGAGAGAGAAAGGGAGGAGGGAGAGAAAGGGAGGAGGGAGATGTGCCGGATCATTCGCTGTTTTATTTGGGTTTCGGACAATTCTGAAGCCACAATATTTCTGTTCTCTGAGTGTCGTGAGTCTTTGGGTCGTTCCTCCTCAGAGGTGACGAAGGCAGAGAATGTTATTGTCCCGGCGCAAAATCAGCCCCACCGCAGGCGAGCAAGGAGTGAATGGTTACCGGCCTCGCCGGGAGTGTGGGGGTGAGGTTGCAGTCAGTTAAGCCGCGATCATATTGAGAGGTGAAGCAGAGTGGAGGGGCCACTTTAGTGCGAGGTGATCTGTTGATCTAATTCCTCAACCTGTGGACAAATGTCGCCCAGTCCACCTTCAAACTGGGCACCAGAAGCATTGAGAGTGTCCCTGCAATTTGGGATTGCCTTAGTGAGTGAGGCGGATTGAAAGAAATAAGACAAACAACACGAGGCGGAGAGTTAGACCTGATGGAGTTTGAAACAATATTCCCTTTGCTGGAACAATGCCGCTCCCAATTTCCATCCCCCAGTATCGCCACAATTCCCACTCTTTGGAGTTTCTCAATCAATTCCCTGAATAAATCACGACCTGTCTCAGCAGGGATTTCACTTGGCTGATGTCATCTGTTTGCGAATCATTTCAAAATCTCTATTTTTAAACTCTGCTAAAACTTTACGGTCCCGGTGGTACGGAAATGGTATAAAATCTCCGGGAATGTTCTGCCCCAGCATTTCACTCCGAGAGATTAGCGGTAGCTCACGGGGACACGTCGCTGGGCAGAGAACATGTGGGAAAAGTTTTTCGTATATTTAGACGTGGAGAAAATCTTGTACGTGATCATTGCTGCCGTTGGAGTCCCTGGTAAGTGAGCAGAACAATTCAAGTTTTATAACTCCGTCCGTTAACCGGTGTTGACCTGATTCTGATCGTGTTACATGATTCACAACTGATGATCGTTGTACAAGAATATGTGAAGTATATCAATCCTCTCAGTGAATTAACGCTGTGATTTTTCTCATTTGCAGACAGCCGAAACTACCCCTCTCTTTCTCCCACTGCCGGGACCCACTAGAATGTTGTTCTTGCCTTCAGTGAGACCTTGCCCAGAGTTGTCCCAGTGCTCGGGACAGGCAGCTCTCCGGGACGGGGTGACTGGGAAGGGGTTTACATTGTGAAGTTCACTGTGTCTGAGTTATTGATCAGAGTGAACACCCGCTCCTGTGGACACGTCTCACTGTGGAGTCTGTCACAGTCGGATTCCACCGCCTGTTGGTCAATAATTGGATCGATCTCCTGAACCGGTGGCCGCGGATCTACCGGCGTGTGTTGTTACCGAACTGAACTCAATGTGGAATGAATCCATTAACGGAGCCACTCTGCTGCCGGATCCTAAGTTGTGCCTGATTTCCTTCTGGAACCCTCCTCGTCCCCATCAGATGCCGAGTTCCCAGAGCCCTGGTTAAACGCGGCCGGTCACGGTTAAGTCTGTCAAACCGGCCCCATCAGAGACTGTGAGCGGGGTTAACTGTAGACAGGACCATTCCGCCTATTGTAGCGGGCGGCTGCTCGTTCCCTCCCCACCCTTTACCCCGCCCGTCGCCTTATCTCCTCTCCCCTGAAACAGGCAGGTCGGGCACAGTCGGAGCCGGGTCTGACATTGTTAAACCTGCAGCCGCGCACCGACTCCAACACTCCTGATCTCCAGCTGAAAGAGGAGCCGGTGTTCAGCCCCGGAGACCGTGTTCAGTAATGCCCACTGTCCGCTCCCCTTCTCTTTCCGCAGTGAATTTAGTGGCGATTGTGATCCTGTCCCGGGGAAAGTGCGGCCTCTCCACCTGCACCGCACGCTACCTGGTGGCCATGGCAGCGGCCGATCTACTCACCCTGATCACCGAGGTCATTTTGTATTGGATCCCATACCATTACTTTTATTGGAGTTTCTTGTCCATCACCCCTGTGTGCAGTGTTAACGAAGTACTTAAGTATTCAGCTGCAGACTGTTCTGTCTGGTTC